>NC_142621.1:24866591-25169621 GCF_059453375.1 Lepisosteus platostomus | reverse complement strand
TACCATACAGCAATGTACAGTGAGAATGTGAAAAAAAAACAAGAAACATGATTAAGTTGATGTAGAAAACCGATGAGGCTAAATACTATATATTGATAATGCCGGTAATTTGAAAGCTGATAAATCAATGAAAGGGGTGAATAAACTATGCGTTTTAAAAGTGAGTTAAGCTACAGTGTGGAAACCAGCTATTAAAGATCTCTCATCCAGGTGATGACCAGGAGCAGCCCTGGGTCAAAATAAATCAAACTGTATTCTCATACCTCATCCTGTCTGCTGTACTGCAGACCTTTCATACGCTGTATTTCACCACTGCATATCTCCTCTGTTTTCGGAGCTCCTGCCTGGTGCCTTCAGAAACAACAACAGAAATGAAAGCTTAATCCACAAGGCAAGGTCAAAATGTCAGACAGCAGCAGAGGAATTTGTGAATTTGGTATTTCCGTAAAGGAAATGTTTATCTTTTGGAAAACTTTGACTCAGTCCACTTGCTTGCACAATTAATTAACTTAAGGCAAACCTTTACTTACAGTTGTATTCTTGACATCCAATGTTTCAACATAACAGTAATATTTACAGCGAAACTGAAAAAAAATGTGATACAAATATAACAAATCAGGGAATCTAAAAGGCAGGAACTTTCTGTTAAAGAGTGAGGAGCTTCCGTATGTTATTACCTGTCTCTGTTAGCCATAAACTGGTCTGAAATATTCTTGGATCCTTCCTCCAGGAGCCATTCCCTCACATCGGTGAACCTGATATCCCTGGGAATCTCGTTCTGCTCCTGGAGCTCCAAGAACTTCTTCACTATTGTTTTCTGAAAGCCAGCACAGCCTTTTACTAGAGTGTCACACTCCCTTCATTGCAAAGTTCTCCTAAGCACTATTATAGCCGAGTGTGCACTTCAAAACCAACACTGACTTTTTCCATTAGATTTTTAATTTGAACTCACACCGATAGAATGTGTTTGCATATGTATAAGAGTGAAGGCTGAGCTACTGTAGTTTGTTGATCTAAACATTTCAATTTAAGATGTACATCTTGGATACAGTGGTTAACCTTGTTATCTCGCAACACTGGGGCCAGGGGCTCTATTCTGGTCAAGGGTGTATATCGTCTTAAGGCCGTTGCTTTCTGGGATAGGCCCCGGCTCCCTGCAGCCCTTAGATGAGGCGGTTAGATTAGATGACGTGGATGGAAAGGGATGGATGGAAGTTCAAGTCGTTTTTCAGCCTTGTCTGGCAAAGAAGACTTATAAATTCTGTTTTGGACTACACACAAAAGCTGCCTGTATTAACATGTGTTTGGAAAAATACATTTGTTTGCACTGAAAATGGATTAAAGTCTACAGAGCAGTACAGATAAGCAGTGAATGCTCCGATTCGGGTGGTACAATTAGTGGTTTACCACAAAGAAAAACATCCAGATATATTGCCCAGCCTAAGTGAATAAAAAACACTCTCTTTTTTTAACTCTGTTATCTTGAACAGAGAAGGCTACAAGGAGACCTGTTTCAAATATTCAAAATCCTCACAGACAAGTCTGCTTGTTGAACGCTGACTTCTTTCAAGAAACAGCTGGATGAGACTCACAGACCAATTAGCAAGTAATTACCAAACAGGCTAAAGAGCTTCCTCTCATTCGTAACTATTCTTATGATATCAAACCCATATTCTGCATGCAGAAAGGACAATATGGGCTATAAACAACACAAAGTAGCATGAAAAAATGTACAGTATGGTTGAACTAACAAGAAGAAGCTAAAATAGGCTAGAGCAGTGACAAACATAAGCAACAACATCATCAGTGTCAAAACACTAAAACAGAAATGAGCTTTATAGCAATTAGAGAAGAAACTGAAAGAAAAAACTGAATTTGATCCTTAGAATACAAACACAGTCAAGGTAAAGACTTCCTTAAAGATGACATGATGACAGCAGTATATTCAAAGGTGCATAATGGAGAGATCTTATGGAAGCCTTCATCCAGATATGTTACTGATTGAGGGCTGGATAAAGGCAGAAGTCTATGATGAAGAGTCAGAATCAGATAGACGGTTGGTTAAAAACATCACACTTACCTGTTTAGTCACATAATTTTTGTCATACTGCAACTCCACATTGCTTAGGTAGTTATGATATTGATTGTATTCTTTCAAAGAGCAGAGGACCTGAAAACAGACAAAACATGTTTCAAGTACTGTCTAGGAGGTTAAAGAAAATGTTTTTATTTTTATTTTACAAATCTAGAGTACAGTCAAGTCTCTGTGTTTGAATATTTATTTAGCATAAGGACTTTAGCACAAACCATAGGCCTGCTTTGATTACATCTACTATTACATGCTTTGATTACAACCATAGGCCTGCCAACCGAATACATCTATGCTGTAGTGCAGACATGAGTTAGATCACACTACTGGAAACTATTACAGCTAAATGAGCTAGAACCTGGTCTATTTTTTTTTACAACACCTCACCCCTTCACCATACCAAAAAAGCCTCATTCTTTGCACAAACTCTAAACAGCCTTACTTTCTTCTGCTCATTGATTAAGCCTCTGTTCTGCAGAGACTCCTGCATGCCCTTGCGATGGTAATAGGTGCGCAGGTGGGGGTCATGGAGGCTGTTGTACTTCGAATCCAAAAGGAAACCGTGGGGATCAGTCAGAGTGAAGTCAGGAGATGGCTGGTGCAGCTGAAATAGAAGGTAAGTATTTTATTAAAACATGATATGTACAGGTAAACACAGATATGTATCCCCCTATGTTTCTGAACATAAAAATGAGAATGGTTTTTTTCTCCCCCTTCCGAAGGCTGTCACCTGTTTCTTGGAAGACTACTCCAGAATCACTGTTATCATTTTTCCTACGTTCTTGAACATCAAATTCCAATTTCTCAGTCATTGTAGCCAACTAAAAATGACTAAACTGCAAAAAGACAGTAAGCACAATAAGCTTTAAGGCATACAGTACAGCTGAATTTCAATAATGTCATCAATATATGGTGTCTAGAAAAATATATAACCTTACTCCTGATGTTATATGCACAAAGATGCCAAGGGAGGACAGTTTGCTTACAGTTTAATCATTACAGCAACCACATTATACTAACACACACAGAAATGTGTTAATGTGTCCCAGGTATCATTTCATATTATAAAATTTTACATGTTGGTTTACCCCTAAAAAGAAAGAAAACCATGAATAAACATGTCATTTCTTACAATTTAAATGTTTGGAATTAAATAAGAATAAATGTATTCATGCTTTTCATTTTAGGTTACACTTACTTTCTCCGAAAAAGAGCAGTCCTACAAAATTGAAGTTTAGACCCTAGGATTAACGGCAGTTTAGTGCCGATGGGTCTCTCCAACAGCTGCGGCTCTCCCTGCAGTGCATACAGCATGGTGTAGCAGCCCTGAAACACAGAACATAGCTATCGTACCTCACAAAACCACAGCCAAAACACCAGAAAAAACAAGCAGAGCTGATGGCAGAAATGATTTCATCTGTCATAGAGTGAAATAAAATGGGTGTGGGGGCAACATCAGGTATCAAGGACAATGTTGACTTTGCATAGAAGTTTGTATAGAATGACCAGTGACTTCAATGAGGGTGGTAATATGTGTCTTTCTTTGTTCTGGGGCTTCCTACTGATCAAAGATGCTATTGCAAACATTGTTAATTACCACACAGTTCAGAGAAGACACATGGCATGTCAAAACTGGCCTAGCCGAGCCTCAGACTGAGGAGGTGGATCTAGAACATAACAATTCTAGAACATCTAGAATGTTCTAGAGCAATCTTACACCTGGCCAAATGTATATACCCATTTGATCAATGAGCCCCAAGAAGTTAGCTATAATAATAATAATACAAAGTAATAAACACCTTGTTTGAAAAGCGCGGACTGATTAGTCATTTGTACAGAGCAACATAACAAAACAGTGGCCACAGTACATACGGAAATCTCCAACTATACTATTTTTAAAAACTATATCTTTTTTCTGTATATCAAGACCTAGTTTCCAGTGACTACCGCAATGCGCCTGTCTTATAGAAAGCAAGTGGAGCTGCTGATGAAAATATCCTAAAAATAACTACTTTTTGTAGTGTTCGTAATGTGACGAGGGGTCCGGTTCACCTTCAGACTTAATTTCTTATAGAAGTATATTGTATATACAGTAGGTTTTATAGTCTTATAAAACCCTTTTTTTCAAAGCGTTTTATAATGCTACTCTTGCACTCTGCTGTCTCCTAGTTCCTTTCAGTTGGGCTTCACCGGTGAAATAAGGATGAAAACATCCTCTCTCTGCCCAGTCTTGCTTTTTGGCGGTTGATGTGTCTGTATGTGTCTTTTCTAAATATGTCTAAAACGACACCTAATATGCAGGAAGAAGCTGTTAAATTGGTAAGATAGTATCTGTAGCTGGGTAGCTGCAGAAAGGGATTGAAAACGTACAGACATCATTTTGGGTGCGACGGTAGGATGACGTCACAGCGGAACGGCCATTTCACGAGGTTCTTAATTCCTCAGCCTCGAGATGTGTTCTGGTTGTTTTCGGTTTGGCTGAAGGTATTTGTACGGTAGCAATGCCGTGCTTTAAATTTCATACTTGGTTATTTAAGATCCCTGTTTATATGAATAGGTGTGTTAACCCCTCTGTATTCTGGCTAGATTTCACTCTGGAATTCTTAATCTGGCCTTCCTAAAGTTTACAGGTCTTGTCCTCAATATTCTCAGTCACAGCAGCATGACACATGGAATATTATCCATCCATTGTCTAATCACTTGATCCAATTCAATGCTGTGGAGAAGGGCTCTGCAATTACCAGAGATCGGTTTCTTCATTTCTGTTGCAGTGTGAGAGCAAAGAAAATTTGCAACAATTATACTGCTTATCTGTTTAGTTGCAAGAGCATTATCCTTTCTTTTGGACAGAATCTGCATTCAGATTTGTGACCAAGATTACATCATACAAATGCCAAAGATTGGAACGTCTGAAAAAGACTCAGTGGATGACAGAGGGATCAAATTTGCTAACTAAATGTGTGTTCACTGATTGATCTGCAGAGCCACACGGTCAGGCTGGGTGCAATAAGATGTGGATACAGTCCTTCAAATTCACATCCCTAGTAAAAAAAGAGAATACAATCCATTTAATCCAGCAGCCATATCACTCTAGAACTCACAACTGGCGACCTACTGAAGCTAAGCAGGGACACTATACTGTAAACAGGCGCCATCCTTCGAATGAAATGTAAAACTGAGGTCCTGACTCTCTGTGGTCATTAAAAATCCCAGGGCGTTTCTCGAAAAGAGTACGGGTGTAACCCCAGTGTCCCGGCCAAATTTCCCGTTGGCCCTTACCAGTCATGGCCTCCTAATAATCCCCCTCTATGAATTGGCTACATTACTCTGCTCTCCTCCCCACTGACAGCTGATGTGTGGTGAGTGTTCTGGTGCACTATGGCTGCCGTCGCATCATCCAGGTGGATGCTGCACATTGGTGGTGGTGGAGGGGAGTCCCCATTACCTGTAAAGCGCTTTGAGTGGAGTGTCTAGAAAAGCGCTATATAAGTGTAAGCAATTATTATTTTAGTATTCTGAATGTATTAAATGAGCACATGCTTGTTTTTAGCCTAGTCCTGCTGACAATCACATTGCTGGTCTGATCACCAGCAGGATATGAGAACTCCGTTTCTATAATATTTTGTCTTTGAAGAACTGGCATCTGATTCATTTCCAGTAGTCTCTTTCATTACTTGACTGTCTGTTGGGAACTCTTAGTCCTGTTTGTGTTTATTCTGCAGTCTGGTGAACAAGAGATTGTGAAATTAAGATCTATTTGATTAACTGTCTTTTATCCACCCTTTATCAGAAGGCTACTTATTCCTGTTTAAGGGTTTAGCTGACCAGGAGTCTATCCCAGAATCCCAGAGGTGTAACTCGGCATTAGTAGTATACTTGTCCTCTTGTAGGGTACATACACAAACACACAGGGCGATATAGACATTCCAGTGAACTGAACAAGCATGTGTTGAAGATGGAAGATGGAGGGAATCACCCAAAGAAAGATTATGTGAAAGCAGGGAGAACACGCAAACACCCTACACACGGTGCACACATCTGGAATCAAATTAAATGAACCCCAAACACGTTCACCAATTTTATTTCTAAAAAGATAACTTTCTGCATTATGATAAATAATGAATGCACCCTCGTGTTCATTAAAATATAATTCTAAATGGTTTTTAAAAATTGTGTTATTTTTATGTAAGAACTGTTTCAATCAAATGCACTAGAAAAAAATCAATATTTTAGGAAATGTTGGAAAGGGAAAAGATGGTTGAAAAGCTTGGAATGCAAGTGTAATCCTCACTTAAGGGGAGCCGGGTTTTAGAACTGGCTATAGTTGCTCACGGACATAGCGTTGGCTGTATGAACTACAACTCCCATGACGCACTACTCAAGTCACAGTCCCTATTCTGCCTGGCTGTGGTGACCTCTAGCGGGTCCCTCTCAGTTCTAATAATAATAATAATAATTGCTTACACTTATATAGCGCTTTTCTAGACACTCCACTCAAAGCGCTTTACAGGTAATGGGGACTCCCCTCCACCACCACCAATGTGCAGCATCCACCTGGATAGCCATAGTGCGCCAGAACGCTCACCACACACCAGCTATCAGTGGGGAGGAGAGCAGAATAATGTAGCCAATTCATAGAGGGGGATTATTAGGAGGCCATGATTAGTAAGGGCCAATTGGAAATTTGGCCAGGACACCGGGGTTACACCCCTACTCTTTTCGAGAAGCGCCCTGGGATTTTTAATGACCACAGAGAGTCTTACGTCTCATCCGAAGGACGGCGCCTGTTTACAGTATAGTGTCCCCGTCACTATACTGGGGCATTAGGACCCACATGGACCGCAGGGTGAGCGCCCCCCCCTGGCCCCACTAACACCTCTTCCAGCAGCAACTTTAGTTTTTCCCAGGAGGTCTCACAACCAGGTACTGACCAGGCTCACACCTGCTGAGCTTCAGTGGGTTGCCAGTTGTGAGTTGCAGAGTGATATGGCTGCTGGCTATAAGTTCTGGCAGCTTTACCGTTGATCTTGTGCACTCACCGGCGCGCGCAAGAGGAACTCATACACGGCTCCCTTTTTTAAAGTTTATTTTCTAAAAAAAATAGAAAACAGGGGAGGGTTTCCAGAAATACGTACAAGTCAGGTTTACAGCAGGCTGGTAGCAAGAGTCTGACTCCTACCCTCGTACATGTTGTTTTCCCCTGTTTACTATAACACCATTTAAACGCGACACAACATAACAACTCAACTCACTAAGAAATTAACTCACAACACACAGACAGTTTTCATCTAGCGACTTAACACAGTTAGCTAACGAAGTTCAATTTCGTCTCTGATAACCCGCAGAGCCCGAATACACTTTTGATACTCTTAAAACAAATATAAACGAGTAAACCTTAAACCGAAACTATGACATCAGTAAACATAAATTTACAGACCTTTTAAAAAAGCCTTATTACTTCAGATCTTACCTAACAGATTAGAAAGAACCATGGGAGAGAAAGTCAGGCGGACAGCAGGCTGGAAGCGAGGGTCTACCAGCCCGCACGAGGCGCTGTTCCCGATTCCCGTGCCCAGCTGCACATCACCTTGTTTCACAAGCTTTGACTTTTCATTTTCATTACTAAATTTTCAGGTTGTTTTTCAAACCACTACCGAAAAAAAAAAACATTTTAGAGGAAGATGTGAGCTTGGTTAAAAACATATTGCTCCTTAAGCCTAGTTCTTTACTTTGCTAATTCTGCCACCTGCTGGACAAGGCAATAAATACAACAAGGAGAAAATAATCGTAGAATATAATTTTTTCTATTAGTAACACCCACATTACAGGCCAGCCAAGTAAAGGGATATCTGAAGGACTGAAAAGAAGTGCACTTATTGTCACATTACCCGAGAAAATTAGAAATTACTGTATGTAATTTGTTTGAATTGGGTTCCTATGAAAAAGACTTGTAAAGAAACCCAGCTTGGACTCAAATCCCTTGATATCTTGTCAGAAGAAGAGAATGCAATGTGCCCCAAGCAGTATGATTTTCAAAACACAGATTCAGTAACAGAAACAAATAATTTGTAGCTATTTTATAAGAACCTTTCATCTTGTGTTTTAATTGTAATACAGTGTATTAAAATGCACAATGGTTTGGTTTTGGGGAGTGAAGGAATACGAGGGAGAGAGGTAAGAAGGGAAAGCAAACGAAAGAAAAGTCCAGAATAGCCTGTAGGCTGTAGAAAAAATGAGAATAGAATATGACATATTCCAAGGAGAAGTCGGGGAAAAATAAGACCTTAAAAAGAAATCAGCCTATCACTGTTTGCTGGGAGAATGGATGAATCCTGTCTAATGCTCAGCTGACATCCTGTTTAAAGCAATAAAAGACAATGTTAGTCCTCTGTGGTTAACCTACATTTATGCTGTTGCTTTAAAACAGAGAACAATGGAAGAACTGAATGACATGGTGGAGAATATAGTGGCGTGGGTGGCAGTGTCCATTATCAGAGTGCTGCTCCCAGCCATCTCCCTGTACAAGCCGGAGAAGAGTCTCTTAATCACCTGCTGCAGATCTAATAACCTTGCCTCTGAATTGTGGATGGTATTCTTGAATGTGTCAACTCTCCCTGGTCAGCAAATAAGCCAATAAGAAAGAATTCCCACCCCAAAGACTGTGCGTCTTAATCAATCTGCAGACTCAGAGACTGACAGTGAGATTTTACAGGTTGTCTCTAAAAGCTTGAACTACTTTCACTATATGTTTTGAGTCAGTGTCAGTCTACGGTCTCCATATTAAATGAGATATAAAGTCTCAAATTGCACTTAATGAGTATGTTTTCTTTAGTGTTTTAATTTAATGAGACTTTCTGGTCGCTGAATGTATGTAGTGTTTTTTTTTGCAATGGAATGGACAGCAGCACTGTTTCAGAAGGATATACAAAAGGTAAAATGTAATATTGTGGTAAAATAGTTGATAACTGAATGGATATAATTTAAAATTACAGTGGTTTCCAGTAGTAAAATTAGTGATAAAGGAAATAATTCTATAAAGGTTATGAAGGTTTTAATCCATCCATTTTCTAACTGCATTATCCAATACAGGGTTGCAGGAGAGCCAGAGGCAGGATTCACTCACACCAGGGACAATTTTCACAAAAGCCAAATACCTGAAGACAACCCAAGCAAACACATGTAGAACCTACAACCACCACTGCACCACTTTTTATGCTACTATATTCCAGTTAAATACCAGTGTTTACTGTTGCTTATTTTAGCCTGGAAGAGATACATTATGATCAGTTGATACTGGCAAACATTCTTGTAGCGCAAGGAAAGCGGTGCAAACATTATATTTCCACTAGGGGGAACAGTAGGTTTTTGGACTAAACTGTCCTGCTTTGGCAACACTGTATATTTATGGTATATAAATTAATTATTTCACTTCAGGAGCTCACTTTATCCCCTGAACAGTAGTCACTGAAAATATAATCTGTCTTTTATTATTTCTGAAAACAATTCAATATTTCCCACTGTAGTGCATACAGTATTTCGCCTCTAGAATTTAATTTGCTCAATGTTCATCTTGAAGAATATAGTTAGTACTGTATAGGTACTATCATTTAACAGCATTCATGAGATACATTCAAACAGAATATTAATTCCATATATTCAATTGAATCTTTCAAAGAGAACAACCATTTCCCTGTGAAATTAGGCTTTTCTCTGTCACTTCTCAGGTGGCTCTGACAATCAGCTGCCGTTAAATTGTGGCTGTGGGCATCTGTTTCGATGGAGTTTCTACTCCCTCTTTAAGTGTGATATTATAAATACATATTTTTTTGCTCAAAAACTTCTTTTTACAAATTAAAGATACGGCTATAAACTAATATGACGTTTTGGCTGTGAAGCCTTCTTCAGGTGTGTGGAGACACACCTGAAGAAGGCTTCACAGCCGAAATGTTGTGTTTTCTCTCTTCTCTTTTCAGCATGGAATAAACCTATTGTTCCTTTACAGACTACGCATGCTGACGCAGCTACCCACCTGCACTACTATAAACGAATATAGCATACAATGGCATCTAATTATAACAACATATACTTGGGATTTTTTAAAGAATCTTTTGTTTTTAATCCACAGCCTAATATTACATTATGAAAGACAGTTTCGTGCAAGAAAAAAAAACACTTTTACATTTTCCTTTATTTATATAAAAACTAGACTATTGGTCTAAAATAGTCTAGAATGGTAAATTGTGCCAAGTGAAGTTCATTTTTCAGTTTCCACTGTCTACATTCTCAGGCATGGCTGATATGTGGGTTAATATTTACCTATCGGATTAGCAAAGGTTAAAATGACAAAATTGAAACAGGAGGAGGAAATGTGCACAAACGCCTCTGACATACTCATGAGAGAGAGTCTTTCCCCGCTTGACATGCTTTGAGTTTATAAAGAGAGATCACCCACTGCAGAAGAACACGACTGTAAGTGACATCACTGTGAGGTCATAGGCATTGAGCAGGTCAGAAAATCAAGACTTCAAGGGGAAACTCAATCCTACCGGACATTAGAGACATGCCTACTTTTGCAAGTGCCAGCTTGATAATGGTTCAAGTTCCTCAGATATTTTTTAAGTTCAGCTAGGTGTATGGCCTTTGACTTAAAAATCAGTAAATCATTAAGGAATGCTGGAAGGTTTAATAGACTTAAGATATTCTTACCAGATCGAAACACCAGCACGGCACCATAACCTTATTCTTTATAAAAATGTGAATATAAACTCTCTCTTTTAAACTGTACAGGCCTATTACAAAGCCAGTTGAAGTGGACAGCTCCACAGAGTAAACAATCATATAATCCAATGCTTCAAGTTGATCAATAATGTAGTAACTATACTGTATATGAAGATGTGGTGATTGTTTTTATTTAACCTTAACCACCTGTTCTGAAAAGCATAGGTTGTCTTGTGTTTTGGAATATGTAGTTTGTGGTGTTATTGATTTAGCTAGTAAAAATGTATATATTATTCATCCATTGTGTGGTTTCTGTGTAAAGTGTTGTCAGCATTACACTATTAATTTATTACAAAACTGTTGTGAAAACATTTGCCATATTTTGAGAAAAGTGTAGCGTTGAAAGCTAATACACACGTGTTGTTGGATATACCTATCCATGGGTGTATACTGTTAACTCCAAGGAGTCGGATTTGAGTCATAAAATCGAAATACAGCATAACCATTACATTAAACTGTGCGATGTCAGTACTCCTGATAAACAAACCCTTTAGCCGCATCCACAGAAACAGAAATCACAGATATGTGCCAAACAGGAATACTAGTATCAATATAACGTCAGTGTCAGTTTTTGTGCTTGATATGAACTGCCTAATGGGGCCACAGGAATAATTGAAGGCAGGTCAGATCCAGCACTTTTATTACAAACAAGCCTTTAAAGAAACACAAACAGAATTAACTTTTATGATTTTAAATATTTGTATATCGCCTCAGCAAAAATAATTTGACTTTCCTCCCCCCCTCCACTTTAGGCTTTGACTGTATAGGTTCAAAGTTGTTTCCTGACTTTAGGATCTTAAGCAACAGTGAGGGTCATATATTCAGTACTTCATTTAAAAAATGTTTTTTTAGATGCATGACTTCCTCATGATAAATATCCTTTCTAAATACATTTCACTTTTGCTATTAAGGTCAGTACTGAATAGTTTAGGAACAAGTAAAGGTTTATTCCATGCTGAAAAGAGAAGAAAAGAAACAAGAACTGACACCTGAAGAAGACTCTACAGCTGAAACAATGAGTTTCTTTTCTTCTCTTTTCAGCATGGAATAAACCTTTACTTGTTCTTTTGCAGCCTACGCATGTTGACACACTACCTACTTGAGCTACTGCAGAGTTTTCTTACATATTACTTACCACCATTTGCTTTGACTTGGAAAAACTATGCAGTATCTTTTGAAAACAGCCCTTTCTTGTTCGTCTATTTCTGCCAGCCACGTGTTACTGGCAGTCCTCAAATGTGTCAACTACTGTGAGGAAGGCCTTCCACACTCCAGGCCTGCTTGTGCACACAGCCCCGCCTCCTCTTCTCGTTTGACCGATCTCTCGGTTTGTGTCCGCGATGCAGGTCCAGTGCTGACCCCCACCCTTCGTCACACACCACTTGGAGTGGTCCACCATGATGCTGAAAGGCCTGGCCTCTGGTAGCTGCATCGTCTTCACGTTGTACACCTTGTGCGCCACAGAGCAATTCGACGGCAGAGGCTGATGAAGCTTCCCCCAGCTTTTGGCAAAGAAGTCGTCTCCTAAATAGTTAACCAGCAAACCTGAGTAGAGATCTGAAACGGAACAGAGTCACAGGTTCCATGTTAGAATCTGTTCCAGACACACTTTCTACTCAACCAAAAACAGGAAGTGCACTTGCTACCAAAACGTCAAACTGGAACCGAGAACAAGTGAATGTGTATTTCTTCCCCCCCTCTCTGAATGCTGTACTGTACTGGTTGCTACCCAGAAGGTTCTTTTTTAAATCAACACCACCAATATACAGTAGATCAAGTGTGAAGTGTGACATATTGCTTTTGAAGGGCAGTGTTTGAAACTTACTGGATTGTTCCTTTTCTACGTAACCTTTTTTTTAAATGTATTTAAATAAAATATGAAAACCGTTTCCAATAACCTTTAAAGTAACAGCAGAATGAGATCCTTGGATCAATTAATCAATTTCTTTTCAAAACGAGTTGAGATTAATGGAACGAACTGCACATGTTATTTAAGTCCTGGTTCCTTTCAAGAAACAGCAGGATGAGATCCTTGAATTAACTACTAAGAAATTAGCCAAATGGGCCAAATGTAACCTCTCGTGTTTTTAGGTATTAAATAGTATCTAAAGAAGCTACACAAGTTATATTTTTATCTGCTATGTTTAATTCAACATACCAAGAGAAAAACATGTTTTAGATGGTTGTATAAATAAAAGATTGAAATATATTATTAATCAATTTGCTCAAGAATTAGGCTTTACAGAATGTTAATAAAGCGCCTACAAACTACCTCAGACAAATCCTAAACCTAAAGTACTACTGAATATAAATGAATGCTTTACTAACATCCCATAAAATCTCTGTTGAAAGAAAGCGATGCTATGAAACCTTAAATCTAAAGTGTAACCGCAGAAACATGTAGGAAAGTTCAGTTGCCAGGTGGCAGATTGATAAAGTTTCACCAAAACAAAGTCAGCTTTTTTATATAAATACATCTTCAATTGGGAAAGGCTTTGACTAAAAATAAACTGGATATTGTTCCAACAAAATCTTTGTGAGAAAGTGGCTGGCTAGAAACGGCCAACATACAATAGAGTTAGACTTTGTAAAAATTAAATTCAGATTCTGAGAGGCTCAATAAGTGCTTGTTCAGAGTAAATCAGACATTGTTGT
This sequence comes from Lepisosteus platostomus, assembly GCF_059453375.1. Classification (NCBI taxonomy): domain Eukaryota; kingdom Metazoa; phylum Chordata; class Actinopteri; order Semionotiformes; family Lepisosteidae; genus Lepisosteus; species Lepisosteus platostomus. The sequence continues at coordinate 25,156,099 of NC_142621.1, read as the reverse complement.
CCAAGTTTCAGCAGTGATACATAATTCACTGAATACCAACACCAACAGGGTTGGGCACTTTGGGATATCCAAGCAATCTCAAACGTGTCCGATAACTGCAACCTCTATGACCAGCTGGGCCCCAGTGCTCTTGTACTGTTGTCAGTGAAAGGAAAATCATTGGTACAACTTATGCCAGCTCCGACACTTAGCATCACTGTGGGGCTGTTAAGCACGTATTTTGAAGGAATAAGTACATTTCGTCATCTCTTCCAAGCTGGTACTGGTCTGGAACTGTGATAATTCATTTGTGATTTTAAAATGTAGAGGCATGCAAAAAAGTAACTATTGATTCCAAATATCTAAAATGAGAAAAATAGCTGATGTGACATTTTCACTTCTCCAGGAACAAACTGCAATAATGAAGCACAGAGATTGTTTATGGATCATGGCAACTGTGTTGTTCACTACTGTTTCTGTATTTTGAATTGGAGAATAGTTTCTAAAGAAGCGATCTGTCACGCCCTCTGCAGCCAGAGGGCGCTCCTTCTCTGTCCTGTCCCTAGTTTCCGGTCTGCTGTCCTTCCTGTCCCTCTCTTTCCCTTGGGCTATATATTTCCGGGTCTTGCACTCTGTCCTCGCTCAGCATTGAGGTTTGGATGTCCTGAGACCCGCCTAGCACCAGGGCGCCCCACGTCCGCTCCCTGAGGGCATAGGTTTCTATACGGCATTCCTGAACTCTTTGCACTAATGAGCCCGGGCCTTTTTCCCGTCTCGCCGCTACGCATATGGGTCTTTTTCCGCTCTCCTGCTCCCCACGGTTTGTCCCTTTGGACGTCCGTGACACGATCAGTTGGGAAACAAACGTGATCAATAGACTTTACTGATTTTTTTTTTGCAGACTCTAGCTCTGCCTTGGCTTTCTTTTTCTGAACACTGACAGGTTTTGTGCCTTCGCAATGTTGTTTCCCCCCCCATCCCACACATTGTTTGAGCAGCTTTTGAAAAGAAATGCAAATGAAGGGGGATGTCTGAAGTAAGTTGTAGAACAGAAAAATACATTTTGTTTAATCTTTAAACCAATATCTGGCATTGGCATGGGTGGTAGTGCCATTTGCATAAGGGAAATTTCAGATCGACTTGCATTTATCAGAAACTTCATGAAAAGGAATTGAGATTCGAGAGGGAAGAAGTGGTGCTCACCGTCTTTAAATCTAGAGTATTTTGCAAAGCTGGTGAAAGTTTTCCCTGCTAAAGATGTCAGGGGCAGCTGCTTAAACCAAGGCTCTTTCCTGGGATAGCATGTTCTCTGAGCCACACACTGAAGGTCTCTGTGGAAGGTTTGGGGGACGTGATAGTCAAAAGAGTAAACATGGATATACTGGAGTTGCACAGCTGTAGAGACAAGAATGAAAAATAACCAAGAGTAAGCATGGCATTTTCATACATCCAGGTCAAATGCCCCCTTTCTTTTTCCATTAGTTTGGAGAGTTTCCTTTATTTATTTTCACTTGTTAAACTATCCTCCAAGTTCTAAAATGTTGACATACATTTTCAGCAGCCACAATACACATCATTTAGATTTAATTATAAAGTCTAAGGCTATTTCTGCATTTATTTTCATCTGTATACACAATGAGGTCCACCTATTCTCAGGGTTTGATTAAGTGTCCATATGAAATTGAACCACCGCAACAGAAAATAACAGAATAGATTGGTTTTTGCCCCACAAGTAAATTTAAAATAGGAAAAGAAAAGGTGCACCAAACCAGAACAAATAGCCAATACTTGAATCTTAAAATCTGGAAAAATTGTACCAAAGGCTTTCAGAAAGTGATAGACAGCTGTGATGTCAATGCCATGGACATACTAAAGCTCAGCAATCAAACTTGTTCAAGAAAAGGTTCACACAGCTGTATGTACATGTGAACGCCTACCTACCTATGTCCTTGAAGGTGCTGTATGTGTAAGTCCCGCAGAAGAAGGTCTGTGCATTTTCATGCCCACTGGAGGGCCAGAATGATGTAGAATTATTTTTCACATCTGGAAGCTCTGGGGTGCTGTGAACCAGCCACACTCCTGTCTGTCTGTCTAACATCACAATCCCTGAAAAAGGTCACACAAGATACATTCAAATCTCAAAATTTGATAGTTTTTGATCCATCTGGTTTTCCAGTTCCAATGTTTTTAAAGGTCAAGTCTGCTCTTTTTGAACAGAGTCCATTAACAAGCCTGCTTCCAGCTGACGAAGTCAATTAATCAATTAAATTCAAGAATCAAACGAACCGTATAATTGATCAAACTAAACAAAAAAACTCATATTTTGGGCTAGTTTTCAATTCTCTTAATCTGACTTTTGGCTTTTTTGTCCAACCGAATTAAACTGAACATACTTCATGGCCAAAAGCCAGATTAAGATAATTGAAAACCATAGGCCAAAATAGGACTATTCTTAATCCTATTAATTATTTTCAGTTCTCTTGAACTGACAATTGGCCATGAAGTATGTAGATTTATTTCTTAACCTCAACAATTTAATTTACTGTATTCATTTAGAAATGGGCTACTGTAAATTCAATTCAATAGAAACTTAGAGCCCAAAACAAGCATCTTTAGTTTTGTTTTACCCAGCAGATGAATCTTTTATTATAACATCAGTATTATATTGACTTACAGTAGTGTTTTTAAACTCAGTGATTTTCACCAGAACAAAAAGCTCTGATGGCAACAGATTTGTTCTTAGCTTATGTGATGCCTCAATCAAAGAAACATGAATGAAAAAAAAATGAACAAAAACAAGATGGAAATATATACTTTAAATCTTTATGATTCAAGTTTTAAAACCAGAAAACACAGAAAGCAGGTGTTAGTATTCTTCCGATACAGTATATACTTTGGACGTGCCATCATGTCTTGACCATACACAGTAAATCCTAAAATAAATGTTTTCTACTGAATCAATGATTTGGACAACATCTGCAGAATCACACGTGTAAATGTTCTACCCTGAAATAGTGTAAATGTTAAAATATTTTATTTTAGATATATATAAAATGAACAATTCACATCCTGCATATGTAGCAAACATTGCACTTGGCTTTAATCATAGGAATAAGCAAGCAAACCCAGCAAGTATTACAGATACAATTATATAGTTTGTTGTGCTGTCAATGATGTTTTTTCTCCCCAATTTTCTGTGTCCTTCTGTTTTGTACATTGTAAAATGTTACTTACCTTTGCTGTGTCCAAAAGATGAAGGAGCAGGTTTAAATGACTTTGGAGGTTGATCGTTGTATAGAAGATACCCAAAGTCCACAGTCTTTTAGGAAGGAATATAAAAAAATATCAATATAAAGTTTGTGTTTGTATTTGTATTGCACAAAAGGCTTTTGATTTATAAGAGAAACCTGTGAATTTAACAGAATGAGAAGTCAATGTATATCCTGACATTATAAATACATTTATAAATAAAGGTTTCTTACCTTTTTATGAATGTAGGACAAAAAAGGCTGCAAAGTCTGCCCCACTGCACTCTTGGAGTCATTCACCAATTTCTTTCCATATACCCAGCCATTGGTATGGTCATCCATGTAGAGGTATCGCAGACCTCTTCCTTCATCGTGGTCTGGCAGCTTATACAGAATAAACCTGTATGATTCCAAAAACACATAAAAGAGTATTACATACTGTATACTGCTCTAGAACTGTGACACTGTACAATGTGTCCTGGGTGTTGGACAGACAGTGTTAACTGTTGAGATCACTAGAAAATTAAAAGGACACTTAAACAATGCTAGTGTCTGTTGCCAGTCTGTAGGTGCACCGGTGCTTCTGGGAGATGAACAGAACCTGTGGCAAGAGAAGAAGGGTCAAGCAGCCTTCATCATTTCTAGGTGATGTAGTGGCCTACAAAGCAATAGCTCCTGTTTTTAGTGGTCGCACATGTTTGACATGAGCATTGTGGCAAAACTGGAATAATCTTGTGCAATTAGAGCTCATTTTCTGCATTTTAAACCAGCAGAGCTCTGTAGAACTTAACTGCAGCAGTTCACAAAGTCAACAGTTGACTAAAAGAAGCAAGGCAAGACGCAAGGTAAGCATCTCACAAACATTACTCTCCTCAAGAATACATTCTGGTGAATTGTTTCAAAACTCTATTGAAAGGAAAAAAAAACGTTAAAATCCAATAGTAATTTCTTTAGGACAAAAAAATCATGGAAACTGTACCCTGGATTAATCAAACTATTCTAGTGGTGTCATTCCAGCCCTGGAGAGCTGCACGTATGCAAATTTAATTCCAACTTGGCTCTTACCTACCCAATTAATCTAATTATTTGCTTAGCCACAACGGTTTAATGTCCTTCCCCAAATCTCTGGGTGCTTCAGAGATAAAAGCCATGTCCCAATTCTTGACCTTCGCCCTAAGCCATTTCTGCAAATCCGCACTTCTGTGAAGTAGCGCAAGTGTGGACTTCAAGTACGCCAGTATTAAAGGGCGCACTAGTACAAAAGGTAAAAAACACCCTCGCTGTTTTGTCACGTCACTGTTTTGTCACACGGCTCAGGAGGGTCGAAATGCAAGTCGGACGTTAATTTTTTCATTGTCTGCTTGCAGTTTGGTTAAATTGAATTTAATCTCGTCAATCCCTGTACAAATGTACTGACACTGTGTTCATTCATGTTGTAAACTTAACCTCGATTCATAACAGGCAAAGTAAACTAAGGAATCACTGGGAATATCGTTGCTTATTCCAAGCTGTGTCCTATTAAATACATTTTATATCGTCTGTCCCAGTACAAAAATAACAGTACGAGGAACATAATGCTTTCATTCAACTAAATAAGGTAAACTTGGCTATACCTCAAAGCTTGTACTATTAAATAGGAGCACCATTAAATACTGTGTACAAAATACAAAACAGGTAAACTAATAAATATTCAATCAGTTGAAATGGGGGTGACGAAATAAAAGCTTTATGTCAAAACTTCGTACGTAGAATACATGCAGTTTGAATCTAAAGCAGCCAAATGAAGTTTTTTTCAAAGAAATATTGTAGCGCTCCTGAGTTCACGTGGGTTTGCGCCGTCGCCTCTGCCGCATCAGGATGGCCCCCCACCGTCGGGGACTCAAACCTGGGCCTCCGGCGTCACTCAACAGGGCCCAGCCAGCTGAACTAAAGGGAAATCTCCCATCAGCCCGGTGGCTGCCGTCCCTGCTATTCACTGGGAAGGGCGGTGACGTCACCGTGCTGGTAAGCCGGCTCTCACAACCAATGGTGGCCGTATGCGTTACAATATTATGAGTTCTAAAACTTAAAAAAATTTCAATTTTACTAATACATGAATATTTTATTCTCCATGGTAACTTCTCTCCACCTTGATATGTTAGAACGTGGAACGTCACCATTCCGCGAGCAATTGGGGGTAATTCCCTTCAGCGGAGTCCACTCCGATGTGGACTTCAGAGAAGTCTGCATTGGCGGTGCTGGTGAGCACCCTTGTGACAAATTTAGAAATGGAACACCCTAAGCCCTTGCATATTGGGACACGGCCAAAGCAACCCGAGATCTGCTGGATCATGGCATCCAGAACTATAGTTGGACACACATGCTTTAAGCTGGTTCTCTTTTTTCAGCTTTTATTTATTTTAAATTGTAATGTTTAATACACGCAATGAAAGAATGTGTCCATCTACTGTTTATTACAATTTACATCTCTTTACTGTTGCATGTGTACTGGGGAATTAGTAAAGGCAGAAAAACCACTCACCAGTCCACAGACTCCCCCTGCTCGTTTCTGCAGGACACGGCTGCACCAGCAGTGAGTCCACTGTGTACAAATATCATCAGCGGCCAGATCAGTAGCATCCAAACAGCATCCTAATGGAAACAAGGGCTCAAGAAATCTGGTTTGTCCTTCTCAATTGTCTACAATCAAACCATCGGATTTTACAGAAAAATGCAATAATAAATCAGTACCAAACTGTTTTCCTTCATTATAAAATGCCTAGCATTTTTTCAAACCTAGAAGCTTAACCTTTTAAGACAAATTTGCATGTAGTAACAAATGTATTCATGTTGAGTCAAACCTTTCCAGCTTGTACTATATCTCATGCTTAAGGCTGGCACACAAGACAAAGTAATATTTCAGTTCACACTTCACTTCATACACAGCATTTACGGTCTATTTCCTGTGGCTTTTATTTTTTTCAAGTTACAGCGCAGTTCTTTCTTGGATTAATGTGTAATTTATTGTAGTGCAATATGGATGTAGTGCTATGCTATCAGTCATTAAATGGACATTCAGCATTTTCTATTATGCTTTCATTCCCAACAAACAAAGGTAAAAGTGTATGTGAATTCTTGAGAGATTTCCAATAAAGCCATCCCATAGTCATTTTCTAGTTTATAAGTCCAGAACAACCCCAATGGTAGAAAATGAAATGTAGGCTATATGTTAATAGTTGCAAAAATAACAATGCAATAATGATGGAGTAATAAGGGACTCAAAGGCTACATAACTAAAGGCTAAAGTTAGGAGCCCAGATGACAACTTAAGCAAGACAATCCTCAACTCGTACTGCTGAGGGTGAGTAAACGCGGCTTGTGAACGATACTTCTTGTGTGACTAAATTCAATCACGGAACATTCTAATTCAATTTTCAAAACTAATGAAAGAAAAACAGACACTTACCATGAGTGTGGCCTTGAAGCAGGTTTTAGTCTTTCAAGACTAAGGAGAGACAATACAGGCAGCTACTTCAGTTTTCTCACTTCTCCAATTCAGGCCACGAAACCCGAAAGTGTTGCCAGACCGAAACTTGCCTAAAAGAATGCACACAATGCAAAAAAAGGCATTTTGCAATTGACCTTGAAAGACAAGGAACTATTTGCAGTTCTGATTTTCCGGTATATTCAGTATTAGTTACGTGAAAGGACACTGTAAATCAGACTATGATCTAGAACAGAATTTCTCAGTTAGGTACTTTGATTATTTTTACATCATTAAAGCAGTTTAAAATAATATCATCACAAACTGCTATTGTTACATTTGTGAATCAAAATAACATATCAATGAGTGTTCATTTTATAACAGTCTTGATGTTCTTTCACCACAACAGGGTTTTAATTAAATTAAAAATACATTCTGTGTCCTAACTCCCAACATACGAGGACATGGACAGTGATTTTGCCCAATCAATGCAACTCACATAGGATTAAAAAGACCTGCTGAGCGATTGCTGTATCCAATTGCTCTTTCTTTAAATCTGTGCTACTATTCATTTCAGGAACCAAAGAATTTTAATAGGCCAGTGAGAGCACATTTCACCTCTATTTAAAGAAGCTCTCAAATACAACAGTGTGGTGGGTCAGCAGTGTTGATGCACTAGTTTAAGCTGAGGGGGTTCAGGCCTCAATCATGTGTACACAGACCCACGTGGGGGTGAATTAGCTAATAAGTTAAGGGTGAGAGGCACATTCTCAAATGGTTTCAATTAGCCTAGGTTTGGTACAGTTTATAAATAGTTCTATGGGAGGATTTTTTGTTGTTGTTGTTGTTGTTGGTGGTGGGGCAGCTTGTGACAATTTTTTTTCTGCAGTATTTCCTTTCTGTTGTGGCTTGTCCATATGCTGAGGCCTAATGAGGTCTGAAGAGGCTGGCTTGTCTAAGACAGCTATTTCAGTCTTCCTTTTATTAGCTTGTATTCATATTGTTTTTTAATACAGAGAACAATTACTTTATTGCATATTACAAATGGGCATATTGGCAAGCTAAAGATAAAATGTAGGAGTCCTTATATTAAAAGAGCATTACAATAATTGACATTGGAAACAGTCTAAGGAAGAGAAACCAGAATAACTCCCACATTGAAAGGTACAGTATTGTGTTGTAAACTGAGAGGTTAAAAAAACTTTATCACTTTTGGCTGGAGGATTGAAGATGTGGAGACTTGAGTATTCAAAATCCTGAAAAGAACTGAGAATTTGGACTCGGACAGCTACAGTACTTCACATTCAACATGGGGGGTGGGAGAGAATTTGAAGTCTGTGTTGGAAAAGACGTGCTGTGCAATCCAATTCACAGGAGTGTTACAAAGAATCTTTTATCAATAGTTACTATCAACCAACAGAAAAGTTGGGCAGAATATCTTTCTCTCGCTTGTAACCTTTTAACATTCCTGGGCTAGAACTTTATCAAAATTGAAAGTTTAAAACCGTACATTGAGGAAGCAGCTGTGCTCAAGGTATAAGTCCCTTCACCCAGTTTTGCATAAGCGGAGTTTTTTCTGGGTTTACACTTTCAGACCAATATTTGAAATCCGTTCCTACTTACAATTTTGTTTATACAGACCCACAAAATTAAGCTCAATAATTAATTGCTAACACTTATATTGCACTTTACAGGTAATGGGGACTCCCCTCTGCCACCACCAATATGCAGCATCCACCTGGATGATCTTAGCAATCATCTACAAACAGTGCAAAGCGGTTTTCACTTTCTTCAAATATCAGTGATGCATTAAAATTGGACTGAACACTATACTTCCAAGAACAGAAGTTAGTGTTTTTAGTGTTTTTCTTGGTGTGTAATAGTGATTCTATTTATCTAAGCAGGTAGGTACAGTGGGCTCAAGAATTATTGCCCCCCCTGATAAAGTTGAACAAAACAAGCTGTATAAAATACACAGCACAGATAATGAGTCTATCTTATGCCCAGACAATGGGAATTATTTCAAAACAAATGTTTAAAATGAGTAATACATGTTTTTTCCAGAAACATTAATTTCAAAATTATTAGATCCCCCACCTTTCTTTAAGAAAACTGAACAAAATAAAATCTGAAATGAAGTTCTGCTTTTTTTAAATATTACTCAGTCAAAAGGAACATTTTCTGGACTTGCTGTTTCACCAGGGTATAAAAAGAGGTAAACACACATAAACACTTTGGCCATCCACCACCATGGGGAAAGGCAAAGAAGTGACAAATTAGTATTGATCTTCACAAATGGTAAAGAATCCAAGGGTCACAGCTGGAGAACTGCAGAGTCTGGTTGCATCTTGGAGTCCTTGAGTCTCTAAATCAATAATTAGATGGTACATCCATGCCAAAAAGCTATTTGGAAGGGTTGCCAGAAGTAATTGATAACAAGAAACAAACTGAAGTGTCTGGAGTTTGCCAAATGCCATTGGGACTTTGACTAGAACTCGGTGCTATGGTCGGGTGAGACCAAAATTGAAGTGTGTGGCCACTCACACCACCAGTACGTTTGGCGTTGGAGAGGGATGCATACTCACACAAAAAAACGTATATTCACTGTGAAATATGGGGGTGGAACATTGATGTTGTGGGGTGGCTGTGATGCCACTGGGGCCCTTGTTAAGGACAAAGGTATCATAATCTCTACTAAATATCAGGATATTCTGGGCAAAAATCTGGCTGCCTATGCCAGAAAGCTACATCACGATTTGGTCTCTGGTGGACCTCCCAGCATGACAATGATCCTAAACACACCATTTAAAAATCAACTAAGAAATGTTTGAGAGAAAACAAAAATCAATGTTTTTCACTAGTTTACCCAGTTTTGGGGTATATAAAATATAACTAATTATCTGTGCTGTTTATTTTATATGTGGTTTTTTGTTCTTCATTAAGGGTGACAATAATTTGTGAGCGCACTGTAAGGTGGTAGAAGAAAACGGGAAGAAAAACAGTGCCAACAGGAAAAATAAGATATTTGAGGAACACAGCACAAGATGCTAGTAGAAACGTTTTTTTAGAAGAAATCATGTTGTGCACATTTTTTCCCTAGGCAAATATGACCCAGCTCCACCAACAATGGAAGTCAGGAATATCTGCGTGCCTCAGCAAATAATATGCTGTTATCTTAACTTATTGATTAGAGATTAGATGCACACAACAAAAGAGTGCTGGTAGACCAGGAATTCCACCAATCTTAATATATTCAGAGCTGCGAGCACCATCATTTATTGGCTGTAGATGGGATCCGCACAACAGAAGACAAAAGCACAAAATGAGGAAAGATTTCACGGAACTGCTAGTGGTAACCCAACCAAACCTATAAAGAAAAAACATTTGCGCAACATAATTATAATTGACATTTACAACCAGTTTCCTCTTATTTTAAATGAAGAGCTTTGCCACTACACTTCAAAGGAAAAAAAGCTATTTTCTGATAATAGATGAATGGATTGATAATTGCAGTCGTTGGGTGTTTATTCTTTTGTGTTAGCCATCAACCCATGTTTAAACCTATACATTTTAGTTGTTCTGGAAAGAAATACATTTGCATTTGAGCAACTTTTTTTCTTGCTTTTCAGCAAACATTAGCTTCAAAATATCAAGCGGCATTTGTTAAACCTGAGCGCAATTAACATTGCTCTGCATTTGCAACAAATAGATACAGAAAGAGTCAGCGTACTGTAACTGAATTGCAACAATAGGGTCAAACATTCCCCCTCTTACAGTTTAAACATGTCTCTGCACCTAACAAACCAGGACACAGCCCCCCTGAAAGCGTGGTAGATAACAGGGTTTTGTGAGCAAATAAGTCCTCCACTTTTCCACTGCTGGCAGTCCTCTCTGTTTAGATCTCCAATGCAGATCCACTGGTCTTCATACTCCTGGGATACACACCACTTGGCATGATCAAAGTGAGACCAGAACTCCACAGGTCCCGGCAGTTTAATTCTTTTGATATTTAAAACGTGTTCAGGAAGGGAGCAGTTCGAAGGCAGTTCATGCTCTTTTCGTTGCCAGGTTTCCGTCAACAGAGTAGTCTTTAAAACTTGAGCAGCCCAGCCAGTGTAGATGTCTGTAAAAGACAACCCTCAAGTATGTAAACAAAGTATAAATATAAGGCATTTAACAGCATCTACAATGGCTCTCCAGACAGGGCTCTTTCTTGGTTTAAAGAGAAAGGAAACACTCTGTGAAAAGTAAAAAAAAAGCTCTTACCGGTCTGGAATTTAATTTTACTGCCATTTTCACATTGTATAATGAAACATTTCCCCTTACTAAATGGTTTTCGGTGCTTTATTTTCCAATTAAGTTCTTTCAGAACTTTTTATGTTTTAATAACAATCACAACAGAACAACATAAAAGAGCTACTGGTAGTGATTGGAAAGCCCTTGTAGCAAGACAGTTTTAGAAGCGCAACATGTGTTTCTGCCCTACAGATGTGAACTACAAATGTGCAGTTTGTATGTTCTCCCCGTGTTTGCAGAGGTTTCCTCTGGGTGCTCCAGTTTTTGGTCCCACAGTCCAAAAACAACAGACTAGTTGGGTTAATTGGCTTTTGGGAAAATTGACTCTTGGGTAAGTGCTGTGTGTTTTTGTCTCTGTATGCACTGTGATGGCCTGGCATCCTGTCCAGTGTGTATCCTGCCTTTTCCCCTTTGCTTGCTGGGATAGGCTCTGGCTCCCCAGTGACTTTATAGTGGATAAAGTGGTTAGAACACTGATGGATGATTCACTGTAGGTAGAGTGGATTTTTCATCTCAAAACTATGCGAACTCTGTTAAATGATTATTTTGAACCTAGGTCTTGTTTTCTTGGGATGTATTCTGCTTCTAGCAATATTACACACTTTGCAGTTTATTGCTGGTGATATACTATCGAATATGATGTTTTATGTTATTGCAAGATTATGAAAACAGACACATATACTGTATGGTTTAAATATTTTTCCATTCTGATATTATTATTATTATTGCATCTAATCTGAAATTGATTTTTAACTAAGCTTAGTTAAAAATGATCAAACTAAGATTGTTTTTTGCCAAATCTGAAAAGTTTGTTTCAGTTTATATATTATATTGGTGGCTAATATACCATTATATAAACTCATTGTACCATGTAATGGATAGCTTTGAATAAAGTCAAGACCAAATTGTTTTCCCTTTTCGCTGTCTGCATTTTATTTTTAATGTTTGTCTGGGATGAAAAAATGTAATTTGTCTCGTTCTTCTTCTGTCATTTTCATGTTTGGCTCTTAATGTGCGGCCTTTTGCAAACCTGTACATGCAACCACTGGCCAAAATATAAGCAAAGCCCAATTCTGTAAAGAGTAAAAACTATGACCAGGAAGTGGCATGTACAGTATCTCACTGGTTCTGAAATATCTGTAGCATCTTGTAGTCGCATTGCTTTACAGGATTTGCAATCTTTACAATAACAATTGCAGCAGAGGTTGTGATGACAGTAAGGTGTGCAGGACTGAGCTATGTTTTTAATAGGACCAAAATCTGGGCAATTTTCTGGCCTGTGAAAGGTGATGGAAGTCTCTGTCATGTTTCTCAAGACGACCAAGCCACACTTTTAATGTGAGAGCACAGGAATTCAAAGGGCATTTAGCTAGCTTGTTTTTAGGTCTTAAAAGTGCATTTACTTGGGTTGCCTCCACACTTCCATAAAGAAGAGAATACGTGCTAAAAATGAATATGCATTTGGCAGTGGCCTGGCAACAGACGACTGCAAGGACAGAAGACTATAATACATCGCTAAGACAACACATTAAATCTGAATAAGTTCAAAGGGGCCACTTTGAATTGCAAATCACTGGAACGTAAGCATAACTACCATGGAGTATTTCAACATCTTTAAATGTGAATATATTTCTGGACGTTTAGAGAGTCAGAATCGACTGTTTTTATCTGACTCTCATCCTCAGTGCAGAATGCAAATCAGTGCTGTCGAGGAAGGTTTCTGAACTTTAACCAACTCCAAAATCAATGGGAAACCTACGTGACCAAACAAATGCTCAATTCCAGGAAAAAGATTCCAAATGCATATCCTGGTACAGAACCTTTGAAAAGGACAGTTGATATGTCAGATTGTAGTGAGTGTTTCATCACACATCTTTTTGTACAGTCTTCGTGGTTTTAAAAGAAAACCACTCTCACCATCCACAAAGAAGCGAGACTTGGCAAGGCTGAGGAAGGTTTCTCCCTGAGCTGACAGCAGTTTCCCCATCCTCCTCCCCTGCACCCAGGGCTTTACAGAGCCCTCGCAAATGCAGCTCATTCTGGGCAGTTCGTGGCGAAAGACTTCAGGCAAGGAGCAGTTGTACACGCGGGGGTTATAATACAACAGTTGCTCGGCTGAGGAAAAAGAAAGGAAAACAACTTTATTGTTGGCTAAATCGCATCCTCTCACTTGCAATGCAAACACCTTATGTTGTTACAACAGTAACCATTATACCCGGGCCAGAACACCCACAGCCCACAGAGGTGCTGGAGGGCTTCGGTTTTATTTTTTCATACCTTCATGTCACTGAACTGTGAGGAAAAATAAACTGTTCATTTTTGTATGATTAAAATCAATAAATACAAAACTGAGGAAGGTAACACTACAAACTGTCTTCTGTGGAATAAGGAGACAAAGAAGCTAGAAGGGGAAATTGTGTTCTCCATTGAGAAGAGAAACATTAAGTTTTTTGATGCAGAAGCAGTTAATTTGGATTTCCCCAGCTTCTTAACACTGCCTGCTATATCTGAAGACCCACCACACTCAATAATTCCATTGTAGTGCTGGGCTACAGCACAAGTCTGCAGTCCTATGAAGCAAGGACTACACATTCAATTTACCCCACACATTTCATTCTATGGCTCGGCTCACGGTTATGAAGAAAAAAAAAATCTAAGCTGGCCCAACAAATATTGAATCTGGTAAATGGCCTCGCAGATAAAACGTCATTGTCGTCTCTTTCAATTTGAACTGAGCAATACAAATAAAAATAAAATGGTATTTTGCTATTAGCATCATGCTAGCTTCCCTATGATGCGCACCTATCTGAGAGAATTGTGTCGATTTGTATGTGATACAGAGTGCGGTCTGGCCGTTCAGTTTCCCCGAGGAAGGCCAGCTGTACCCCCTTTCTGGGAATGGAGGGAAGTGGGGGACACTGTGACTGAGCCAGAAACCCTGAGTCTGGTCAAAGTGTAGGACTCCTGTGTGGACACACAAAGAGATATTACAACACACTGAGATAACAGATCACATTCTATGAATTAATATTTACAATGAACAGCAGTTATCTATTTATGAAGAGTCAGTAGATGATGGATTGCAAGTTATTACCCTTAACACAGTACTTTGAAAAGGTCAATAATAATAATAATAATTCCTTACACTTTTATAGTGCTTTTCTGGACACTCCACTCAAAGGTCTTTCCAGGTAATGGGGACTCTCCTCCACCACCACCAATGTGAAGCCAAAGTGTACACAGAACGCTCACCACACACCAGCTATTTAGTGGGGAGGAGAGCGGAGTAATGAAGCCAATTCATAGATAGGAATTATTAGGAGGCCATGACTGGTAAGGGCCAATGGGAAATTTGGCCAGGATGCTGGGGTAACGACTATACTCTTTGAGAAATGCCCTGGGATTTTTAATGAGCACAGAGAGTCAGGACCTTGGTTCTATGTCTCATCCAAAAGGACAGTGCCCTTTTAAAGTATAGTGTCCCCGTAACTATACTGGGGTATTAGGACTCACATAGACTGCAGGGTGAGCACCCCTGCTGGCCCCACTTACACGTCTTCCCAGGAGGTCTCCCATCCAGGTACTGACCAGGCTCACAGCTGCTGAGCTTTAGTGGGCTGCCAGTTGTGAGTTGCAGGGTGACATGGCTGCTTTCTAAATGTATAACAGGTTGATTTATACATTGTGTTTAAATTAGTAGTGGCAATGATAAAGATGATACTGATGTTTGTATCCCTGGAAGCAATGGGCACAAGGAAGGTGACACCCTGGACAAGAAGCCAATTAATCACAGGGCAGATGCAGACACTGACGCGCACACTAGAGCTAATCTTTTCTCAGAAGCCAATCAGCCAACCAGTATATTTTTGGACCGGGGCAGGAAACTGGAGCACCCAGAGGAAACCCTGGGAGAAAAGACAAGATGGCATCCTGAGTCCAAAATTGAGCCCAGGGCCCCAGTGCTGTAAGGTAGCAATGCTAACCACTGTACTACTGTGCTGGCTGGTTAGCAGCAGCAGCAGCAGCAGCAGCAGTGGTAATTTTATACCCACCCAAACTAGAATTGGCGATTTTATCTGTACATTTCTGCTCACGCCCATGACCTTTGACCCAAGGTTTGTCCAACCTCTTTTACACAGTCATACACCTATTGACCCTACACAATGATGTACAGGACTTTTCCAGCCCATCAAAGAACGTGTATTCCCAGTGCTGAGCCACTTATACTCCACTACTTTCGAAATTCTAATTGCCATAACATGGTCTTTTATAATTAATAATTATAAGTCTTTAGAAGACATTAAATCTAATAAACAATGAATCAATGTTAATTTTATACTGATTTTATTATATAATTTCTATTATAGTTTAATATAGAAAAATTGATTATGTTTTTGAAAGAATATTCGTAATATAGTGATACAAATGCATCACTTTCTATGCTATGCTGTGCTTTTCTATGAAATGCTAAGAAACACTTTCAAACAAAAATAACTAGTATCTAATTATCAGGGTTCATACTAGTGTTATCTCGCTAACTTGCTAAAATATCCTGTAGAATTCTTTAAACATCTTTCTCACAATGATTTCATTATCCTAAAAAAAACAACAATACCTCTTTATCAAAAGAGGGGCAAGAAGAAAGTGATCAGGCAACTTTATAAAGTTATTTAAAAGTGAGATGATTTGATAAGTTTTACAAAGAATACTTTAAAAAAAGTTCTTCTGATTGGTTTCTTTCTACATAAATAGAAGCATATTACCAGGAATATATAGATACAGGCTTGCAAACACTTTTATGTGCAAGCAGTTCAGGTGGGTAGCTGCGTCAGCATGTGTAGTCTTCAGAGGAACAAGTAATAGGTTTATTCCATGCTGAAAAGAGAAGAGAGAAACACATTTCAGCTGTGAAGCCTTCTTCAGGTTTGCTAAAGAAGAAGGCACACCTGCACACCTGAAGAAGGCTTCACAGCTGAAACGTTGTGTTTTCTCTCTGCTCTTTTCATCATGGAATAAACCTATTACTTGTCACTTATATGTGCATGTGTGTTTATTTGCTTGGACCTCATGATACTTCTGTAATGAATGGACAGTGTTAACCTTAGAAACAAAGGCACAATCCTTATAAAAGAACTCTGAAAGCAATCAAATCCAGTTAAAAGATGTTATTGTTATTCTGCTATCATACAGTGTATTGTAATAATGTGTTTCAAGAAAATTAGTTTGAAGGCTTACCAAACCACACAACAAGATAATGATATAGTGTTGCTTACTGTAGTAAACTATGATGAGAACAGTAGAATAACTAGGGAAGCTTCTGAGAACTTAATTTAACTTGATTTATCATGTTAAATGCAGGCTTGGAGCACAAAATATTCTCATGGATTTGCCTTCACAAAAGTCAAACTATTCAATACCATTCACACCCGATCATAACTATCATAACTTTCTGTAAGTAAGGATTCCATTGTACCAGTACATGTACATGCAATAAGGTTCAAGTTCTATGTCAATATGCAAGAACATATAAACTATTATCAAGGAAACAAGGCTTGATTAATACAGTAAAGATCATTTCTAAAGATAGTGTTAAACAGATCGTTACAGAAATTTAGTGCTTTGTAATCTGGAGATCTGAACTCAAATAAATAGTACAATTCCTGTTGTTTCATAATTGAAATTAATAGAAACTATGGCATAAAACAGCCTCTTCCTATACAATAGGAAAGAAGTAAATAAAGTTTCTTTGGTAGAGTGTATTACACTACGCACAACATTTACAGGCACATTTGCTTTTTACAGCATAAACTGGAACCTGTTTAACTTAATCCATTTTGTCAACATTGGTAATCTGGCCTGAGGTCCTTGTCCTCCTCCTCCCCCTAAGAATTTAACAGCATTGGCTCTTGACATGCTTCATCAGAGCAGAGGGGTGGAATGTAAATTGTTTTACAAACGCTGCGTGAAGCCGAAAGTGGACCCAAATGTGACGTACTGTAACAATCAAACAATCCTGTTTAGGTAGCATGAGGCTTAGAAAATTAAATAAAGAGAAAGGAAAATAAACTGTCTAGTAATTTAAATTCAGTTTGCATCAATATAACATTACTTTTTCACTACAATTCTGTTGACAGAGAACAGATTATTTGATCAGAAATAGTTCCAGTTTGCTGTTTGATTGTTGTACTGTCTTTTGATTGTTTGAATATTAATTTATGCATTTGTACACTTAAGTTTTAAATTGCTTTAAAAATAATGAGGTAGTGAACCCACCTACCCTGACAGGTAACAAACTCTTTGTTTTGTTTTTCTCACATAAAAATGTAGGAGAAAAAAATGTTTGACACTTCCACTTTTTGTTTAAGAGCATGCCTCTTAATCTTTGTGATTTTAATCTCATATGTTTATGAATCTTGGAATAATCTTTGTGTTTTTAATCATGTATGTTTATGAATCTTGGCATAATCCTTAAAAAGCCAACCAGACAACCCGCTTATGAATTCCATTTTGAGTACATGCAGCATGTTCAGAGGTGATTCAACATATTCATTTGCCTAGATTAATATGACAGTATAATTAGCAGGATTTTGAAAAAGTACCTTTTGTGTGTCCATAGTGCACTATATAATCCAGAGAAGGAGGGGCATCATTATACAGCATATATGCAGAGTTGTTTGACTATTGAAGGAGAACAAAAAAAATGAGATGGCTTTATTTCATGTTTTAAACATCAAAGATTCACAAGACAATAAACTGAATGTACTCTCAAACTCGCCTTACAAGTAGTCTATAGTCTGTATTAAAAATTGATTTAAATTTGGAAAGATCTCACTTTTTGTTTTTCTGTTATGCATAGGCTAGGTGAAAAAATCAATAATTAAGGTGGGTTCACTACTGTGAAGAATTCAGTTCGACTTAGTTCCTTTTTGTTAAGAATGCTGGCAGTACATCCATTGTATGACTCTGACAGTAATTATTTGACAGCTGAACCTTTGTAATGTTTGCAATGTCCAAAGATATTTTTTTTCATAACACAACAATTATGGTAACAAAGGATGCTGTCTAGGCTACAAAAAAGAACCTAGAATTGCCTGAATTTAGGAGCTTAGAGAATGAGAGAAGTCTGGTGTCTCTCTGCTCAGCTTTCTGGAGGGCATTTGTAATAATTGTTTTCAATACCACATTGAGCTGCTCTGTCACATTTTGCATTCCTGTAGTTAATAACATGGTAAATGAAAAACACATTTTTTTCATGAAATTCATATTTAATTGAATTTTAAGATTACACTGCCTGGTTTTACAGGTATATAAAAGAACAAATGTTGGTCCTGTGTGATCTTTGACCTCCAATAATTGCGTTTGCCCCACATTGTGATGTCTTAAATGATGTATTGAGTATTTCAATATTAAATTAAGTAAAGCTACTACATTTTATTGATTGGATTTGTAAATTTAATTTTTGATCTAGTCACATCCTTAACTATTTCAAAACAGAGTTTTAGGTAATGTATATGAAACACCTAATGAATTTAATAATTTACTATGTTGCTAACAACGTACCCACCCTAGAAGGATTTAAGGGGACCTAGACTACCCCACAGAAACAATTATCTCTTGAAGTTTACCACTGGTTTAGACCTTAAATAAACAGCTACAGATGTTATTCTCCAGAGCAGTGCTTTGTTCATTGTGCTAATGCACTAAACGTCTGGAATTTAAGTTTCAAAATTTCAACCATTAACCCCTCATGCCCAGAGCCTGGCCTGGGCACCAAACCTCCATAGATGGCAGACACAGCACCACTCATTACTATTCCTAGATGGAGGAGAAAGATCGGAAAGAGATGTGGGGAATATTTCCCAGGGCTTTGTGTGAACGCCAGTTTCCACTGCTTTGGACAGAATAGGGGTGCACCTTCACCGTACTGTTCCTTTACTATAATATTTGGGTAGGGTAGTATTTCTGTCAGTGTCTAACCTTACAGCACACAGACAATAATACAGTAATAATAGTGGTGTTTTTTTTTTGTTAGCCATGTATGCACTGTACTCTGTGCTGTGTCTCACCTTGTGTTTGTGCTCCTGGTACAGATGTTCCAGTGTTTTGCCAACGGCCGACTGACTTGTATTCACCAAGAACTTACTCAGTTGCCATTCTTTAACCGTAGGGTCCAAGTACATGTACTCGAGCCCACTTCCAACACTTCCAATTTTGTACTTGGGCAACTTGTAAATGATGAACCTGGAGGCAAACACAGTCAAAGTAAACATCATCAGCTGATAAGACTGAGAATGCAGCTGAAAGAAAAGGACAGATCATGTTGAAATACAGGTACTGTAGGTCAGGAACTGCAGGTAATGAGATACCCGCAGTTCCCAGAGACACACAAACCTCACAGGTGCTGAAGACAAGCTCAAAAGAGAAAAAGTGTAAAACCCCCTTTTCTCTGTTTAGCTGAAAAACAAAAGCTGTTAACTTATAATTATATAATTGCATTCATATAACACTTTTCAATTAAAGGGATCCCAAAATGTTTAACACACAACTGGATACCTTCTTCATCCACTACTGCACTTCTGAGGTATAAAAGTGAAAAACTGGAGCATAAATTGAATTAATGAGACGTTTCAGGAAGCCAGAGTATAGGCTCATATGGTATTTACCAAGGATATACAGGTGAACCTTTAATCTTAAGAACAACTATACTTCTAATTATATTTACAATAAAACAGGCTGAATTTTACATTTTTTTATTCCAGAGTAATTCACTGCAAATATTTGTGAAATAGTAGGCAAAACTTGTAAAATAGCATGTAGCGTATGAAAAAAGAAAATGATTGTTTTAATCAGTTTTTGAAAACTAGCTGGGTAGTGCAGAAAAAAAGTGGAGCAAATCTTGTGCTGAGGGAATTAAGTGTCTCACTGATACTGTACACATTGTGATTTACATTGGAGCAACAACTAGTTGGTGAATATGATCTTCAGTACAATCAATTTAAAGTGCACATATAATGAAGTCTCCATAAGGAAACTTGGAATGACAAAAAATACAGTAGTGGTGTGATGAGTTTTTCTACTGTGAGAAAAGAAAAGCTTGTTCATATAGCTGGCTTTGTTTAAGAACAGATCCTTCCCTCTGGATACCAATGTAATTTATTTTTTGATTATTTCAGTCTATTTTTGGCTCTCCCTCTAAAGGGTACTTTTTCTGCGTTGTCACGGCAACAACATGTGAAGTTTCCAAAAGAAGCCAGTAACCATGCTTTGTTCTCCTCAGGGAAAAGCCATCATTTCTATAAAGCCTATCTGGGTCACTCAGCATTAAAGGATTCCCACATTCAAAAATACATGCAATACTGAGTTTTTTTTTTGCTGTATTACCGTATATGTTTATCTTCCAAGCAGGTTCAATAAGAATAAAAACCTAAATAATAAGAAGCCTGAAAGACTAATGAGTGATAATAATTTTTAACTCATAGTTACTTAATTAATAAACAAATGTGTGTTTTCAACTATGTTTTATCCTGGAATGGAAAGGTTTTATGATATGTTTTTTAAAGAATATTATGTATTATTGTAAAACTATTGAGACCAAAAACATTTACATACTGTACATATATAACATCACAAACATAACTTATTACATCATACAACAATCATAACAATAAAAGCCCTACAATTGTTGACTTCCTCTACCTCCTACCCTTACGCAAAAATTCAAATTCCATCTGAGGCTTGCATTATATCTCCACATATTCTTTAAAATTGTATAGTCCAATGTCTTTCCACTGCCCAACTTTTTCACTTCCTAAAAGTACAAGAAATGTGTATACTTGCAAACTTGGTACTACAGTTGATTTCCCATATTGCAACAGGAGTTTCTTTAAAATTATAGCAGAGTAAATAAGAACTCAAACTAATGGGTATCTCAAAGAATGGCCATATACCGTATCTTGTAATAAGCATTGTGATAAGGTTAAAACAATATTACTTTTGAGAGTGAGGGATAACCCACTCTCTAATTGTACCTCCTATTTACAAACTTTCCAGTATTCCCAAACGGAATGAATCAGTAAATCACTTTTTATTTCACATTTAATACATAAATCCAATGTTTTAACATCAAATTTATTCGCTTTAGCTCATTCAAATACTGTGTTGATATTTGTGTTCCAACTAAAAGAATTAAGTCATACCCCAATCAAAAACCATGGTTCAAAAATAACATCAAAACCAAGCTGAAGGAGCAGTCTGTGGCCTTCAACTCTGGAGACCCTGGGCTGTATAGGAAAGCCAGGTATGACCTGGAGAGGGCCATCAGACATGCGAAAAGCGACTACAGAGACAGGCTTTAATCACAATGTGGGGACATTAACACAATCTCCTGAATGGCCTGAGGGCTATCACTAATTACAAAGGACAAATGGGTGTTATAACAACAGCTGATGATTCACTGCCTGACCACCTAAACAACTTCTATGCGAGGTTTGATACTCACAATACGGACCCTTCACCTGAAACACCCAGTGAGTCTGGGGAATTTGTGCTGCAGCTGTCTGAACAGGAGGTACGGAGAGCTTTTGGAAAGGTGAAGCCATGCAAGGCTGCCAGTCCTGATGGCATCCCCTCCTGTGTTCTAAAGGCATGCGGAGCACAGCTGACCCCTGTCTTCACTGTAATATTTAACATGTCACTATCCCTGTCTATTATCCCACTGTGCTTCAAGAGGACTACTATCGTGCCACTGCCTAAAGCAACCAAGGTGTCATGTCTGAATGAGTACCGCCCGGTGGCACTCACCTCAGTAGTCATGAAGTGCATGGAGTAACTGGTGATGGGACACATCAACAGTATTGCCCTGGACTCCCTGGCCCTTCACACCACTCTTGAGCACTTGGAAAAGAGGAACACCTATGCCAGGATGTCTTCAACACAATTGTACCAGGCAGCTGGTGGTCAAGGTCAGGGGTCTGGGCCTCAGCAACTCTATCTGCAACTGGGCACTGGACTTCCTGACAGGCAGACCCCAAGTGGGGTCAATACAGGGCCCCCCCCAGGACTGCTGCCTGAACCCCTGGCTGTATTCTCTATTTACACATGATTGTGTGGCTAGATTTAACAGCAACCACATCAAGTTTGCTGATGACACCACAGTAATCAGCAACAATCAGCAACAATGATGAAACCGCCTACAGGAGCGAGGTAGCATAGCTGGTGGAGTGGTCCCACAACGACAACCTCACACTTGACATCAGCAAAACAAAAGAGATTATAGTGGACTTCAGGAGGCACGGTGGACGTCACACACCCATCATCATTCAGGGGGCTCCAGTCGAAACTATCAGCACCCTCAGGTTCCTCGGCCTTCGGATCTCTGAGAGGCTGAGCTGGTCAGAGAACACTGCTGCCATCCTCACTAAAGCCCACCAATGCCTTCACTTCCTGAAACAATTCCAATTTTCACCGTAATACCATTGAGAGTGTCCTGACCGGTGGTATTATGGTGTGGTATGGTGGACACAGTACAGGACAGAAAAGCCATACAGAGGGTTGTGAGGTCCGCACAGAAAATCACTGGGACTGAGCTACCCTCCATCGACCGGATATATCTCGACCGCTGCCACAACTGGGCTTGAGCTATATTTCGGGACCTGATTCACCCTGGCCATGATCTGTTTTCACCCCTGGGTTCTAATAGGAGGTATCGCAGTATCAGAACACTAATAGATTCAAAAACAGTTTCTTCACCCAAGCAGTCTGCATCATAAACAGCTCAAATTAGCACCTGCACAAATTAGCACCTGCACTTTAAGGCACTGCACTGTTTGCACTATGTCCTGTCTTGGCTGTATTATAACCTCTATTGTCTAAATTTATTGTCCATGTCTGTTTGTCATTTGTGCCTATTTGTTTTCTTTTACTGAGTACGGCTGAATGAGTAAGCATTCCAATACACTTGTTGTACTGTATATGGCAAATAAAAAATCTTGAATCTTGAATGTTATTATTTCATATTGCATTGACTGTAAATCTATTAAATCATTAATAGTAATATCTACAGTAGTCATATCCAAACACTTAATAGCATGATTCTGCTATTATTAAACCTATCCAAATCTTCATTCCATTTAATCCATCTTTTCCAGATGAGAACTTTTTGAATACAATTTTTGCAATCTGCCTGTAATTTTAGATGCAGTCTGAGAGTCAAAATGTATGTTATTTATTTGGCTAAACTTAAATTATTCAAAATTATTCAAAGTTATGATATATAACAATCCCGATTTGAAGTGATTTAAAAGTATCTGTATTAGTTAAATTTAGTTTATTTTTCAATTCTGGAAAGAAGGTGATGTTCTTCAATAAGATCCTGTATGAATTGTATATCACCAAGTTCCCATTTTGGCCATGAAGTTTTTTCTGTCTGTATGGTCATCTATGGATTATTCTATAACACAGTGTTATCCAGAACTTAATGGGTTCTTTTCATTTTAAACTATGATTTAATCATATTTTTAATACAATCTTACAAGGAAAGAAAATGTGGTGAACGCTTTTAAAACTCCAAAAATTCTAAACCAAGCAACTCTTGACCAGCAGCATCTAGTTACTCAATCTGGTTTATTTTAAGCATTGTAAAACATCAGGGCATGTCTCGAACTCTACACGCAGCTCAGAGCAAAATAACAACACAACCTACCAGTCCACAGGTCTGCCAGCTTCATTCCTGCAGGAAATCTCTCCATAAGAAAAATGGAAACTCCAAAGGACTGCAGGAAGTAGAAACAGCCACATTATCCCAGAGTCTATTCCAAAACTGACTGGGGCTGATCAGTAGGATCGAATATACCCCAAACTGCTTTTTATTAAAATAGGGAAGTACTGCTTTTGATACAGTATCTGCTTCCTTTTTCTAGAAAAAAGCTGACATGTGCTTTAAGTAGGTAAGAGCCTGTTAGCAGTTGTCATAAAATACTTTCAGATATGTAACAGAGGAGAAGATAGGAGTTTCAAGATTGTCTTTGTTCTTTTTATTGTGTAGCACAGTAACTTTGACATCAACTTTGACAGGCCACTGAAAAACTTGAATATTATCTTAAGGCATAATGCTTGCTACAGAAATAATACAAAAACACTGAGAAATGTTACTTCAAGCCAAGATAAAGACCTCTCTGGGGAAAAAAATTACAGAAATCAAATGCATATTCTCAATTCTTTAAGAATTCAGTCACGTAAGGCTGTCTAAAAAGTTGTGTTTCTCTCATGATTCCACTCAGTGTTAACACACATTAATGAACAAATCAGGAGTATACATGATTTGTTTCCACTATACAACACCTGCAAACATTGAATCATTTAGAAAGATTGCTTTTAGAAACCCTTCTGTCCTGTTCCTAAAAAACAAAAACAAACCCAAACACTTAAATCCCACTGTGTAAAAGGGAGCATTAAAGAAGCATTAAACGTTTCCCTGTCTTTGTCATGGTGAGCCCTGTGTCTATGGGTTTTCATTCCTGCTGTACTCCCAGTTTCTTAATAGAAAACTTAATTGAACTAATCTAGCATAAAATAGAAATGTATCATTGTGTCTGGACACTAAAATATTGCAGAATTACTTTAAAAATGTGATCATTAACTTGACATTTCTAAAAGTTTAAGGACTAGGAATACTTAAGTAGTTCAAATTAATCAAAATATAAATTAGATTAAATGATGAATTAAGGACCTGAGAGCTAAGCCGCAATGATGCAACAATGAAACCCGGCGAAAATGGGGGTTCCAGGACCAAGACTGGGCAGCCCTACACACAAGGCGGAATTATATCATTGGTCAGTTTTAAATATACCATATCATATAATCTCATATCATTACATATCCTATAATTTCTTTGTATCCATTACTCCTACTGCTGGTTAAAGACTAACCAATGAAAAAGATTAATCTTATCTTACCAAATAAGTAAGTTACAGGTTTCTATGTATGCCCTGGTTCAAATTAAAGCTGACCATGGAAAAAAACAGAACACCAGTTTGCTCTGCATGGCGCAATGAGGGGTGGAGCTGCTCTTGGACCCTGGACTGGGTTCAGCTCCTGACTGGGACTCTCTCCGTGCTCATTGGAGTTTTCTCTGCCTGCTGTGGTTTCTTCCACCGTTCTAAAACATGCTAGCTACATGAATCAAAGTCTGTTGATTGTCCCTGTACGTATGTATGTCTTGGCCATGGACTGTCATCCTGTCCAGGGCTTTTGTTGGGCTGTTGAGCATTAGTTTCCAGGCCTTCTTATAATGGATGTTAGGATGAATGGAAGTATCAGATTTTATCACAGACCTCAAACCTGGGTATTCTGACAAATAAGCCACCAAGTACCTTTTCCACAAAGCAGCCCTAGCATGTATTCCAAATGTAATCCTTTGACGTCATAATATATTACACTTTACTTCAAAGATCACCGAGGACTAAGGCTGTCACCTGTATAACAATACATTGAAAAGTAAAAGCCAGTAACGGCTGAAGTTAAACTAAAGAACATATAGAATGGTGTGAAATGGCAGTTATGTAAGGAAACCTGTTTCTCTAGCATACATATGTAAAGTGCACCCAGAAGCACAAAAAATTTAAATCTGGACCTCCCATCCAGCTTAAAACCTAACTCAAGGCCATGTCGCTGTTTCAGTCAAGACGGGACACGAGAGAGTCATTCTGAACCGGAGCAGATCTAGGACACACAATGGCACACAACCTCTCAACTACTGAATACAATAAGGTAGTATTAATGAAATTATTTTCATTTTTTATCCTTATTACTGAATGTAGATGTGTGTTTCCATGTGTTCACATTGTTTGTTACAAAAGCAGTATAGGCAAAACAATTTTAAAAAGTAAACATAAAAGTAAAATGTAATGTCACTATGTAGGGTCTACATAATTAATAATGAAGACTACAGTTTACATTTTCTAAGCTATCATTATTCTTATCATTATTATCTCAGTTATCTCCACTGTGTGGCTACAAATTTATTTTATAGAGAAAAAAAATTATTTTGTAGACAAAGAAATAAAATACTTACATACTTTATCATGACCAGCTTAAAAAAAGTAGTGAGACACAAACAATTCATATCCTGCTCAGAAATCATTCACAATTATTTTCGTATTTTAAAATTTTCAAACTGCTGTGACTTGTTGTTGCGTATCAAAGGGATAGTTTCAAAAACTAAAGGAATTAACTTTTAAGTCCAAACTTTTTGAAGAAGGATTTATACAGGACCAGCAGTGAGATATTTAAAAATCAAATGCTTTTTTAATCAATCAATACCTAATCTTTTCATAGAAGTGCAATCACAAAGTATTTCAAACAACTCACAATACAGAACATCTGGTTAACAGTGCACAGTAAATTTATTAATTATGTACCTTTTTAAAAGTACCTTTTACCTTTCACACCATGATACAGGTATCATATGTATTCCAAGAACACTCACTTCTAACTGGAAAAAGTATTCTAAGTGAAAACAATGTTATTAACTTACATATTCCCTTTTTTATCCCAGATGGAATATTTGTTTTGCAGGCAGGTAAAAGAACAACAGAATAAAACAACACACAATACAAGTAATAGGTTTATTCCATGCTGGAAAAAAAAGAAGAAAGAAAACACCCACCTGAACTGAAAAAAACCCCACCTGAACTAATACACAATACATTTAACATGACATGGACCAATTACCAAACAAGAAACACACAGTATATGCATAAGATGACAAAAACAATTTAACAGCTTAAGTAATCTTCACAATCTCCAAATAAAATTAAATTTAAATATTGGGTCAGTGAGTGAAACCGCCACATATGTAACCTTATGAAAAAAAAAAGGTAATTTAAATAATTCAAAATTTCCACTCTGTTAGCTCTCAGTGTAAATTACAGGGCCTGATGATAAAATGTGAAAATAAACCGTCACACAAAATGTAGCTGCCCCAAAGCAGGCACTTTGAGGTTAACCATGAAGGTTCCTGTTTTAAATTAACTGTACAAGACCTTGCCAACATTATAAAATCACATTTTATTAAATAAATGCAGTTAAAATGAATTTGAAAATTAAATTCAAAGAGCTTGGCTTCCGAAGAACAAACAAGCTCTCAGGGCTACAATATAAAGCACCAGCTGTAAAATTGGAATAAACGTGTCTTTTCACCTTTCCCCTTCTCTCAACGACAGACTTGTATTCTTCTAATTCTCTGTATTCTTTTGTAGGTTTCGTTTCACACCTCTCTCGACCTCGCACCACTTGATTGGCCACTCTGCCTCTCCCCTGCTCCTCTCTCCTGGCTTTTGTTTTCCCATGCTATATCATCTTTGCTGCCTGCCCCACCTTTCTTACACCCGAAGAAGGCTCCCCAGCTGAATCGCTGTGTTTTCTTCCTCCTCTTTTCAGAAAGGAATAAACCTTTACTTGTTCCTTTGCAGCCTACGCATGCTGACGCAGCAACCCACCTGAACATTTTTTTTATGTTTGTTAATTTTTATAGAACCAGAATGAAAGCAAGAACCTTTAGTTAACCTAATCAGTTATTTAAAAAATGAAATTACCTCAGAACACATTTAATATGATCCTTAAACTGAGCTGATTTTGAGCCTTACTCTCCCTTTCAGTGTAAGCTGAACTTTGGAGTAATGATCAGATCAGGTTGAAGTAGTTTGTCAGACTAACAACGCTTAGACAACGCCTAATGCTATAAAGTCACCTCAAGACATAAGTAAGGCTTCATGAGAGGAAGCCATTCAGCCCTCGTTTTGTTGCTAGTAGCTAATGAATTCCAAAACCTCATCCAGACATTTTTGGAAGGAACCTGGCGTGTCAGTTTTAATAACTTGGCTCAGGAAGTTCACAAACGTAGTTTGTTTTTATTCACAAAAGAAGGAAGTCAGCTTCTGTTTTCAAAAACACATCCATAAATCCTGCTTAAGATGCTGCTAGTATGACATTTGAGAAAGCTGTCCAAATATGCTTTCAGCGGATAGCACCTGCGTTCCTTTCAGTAGCTTGCTTCCTTTTAAGACCAGTATGCCTAATAAAGCTCATAGCTTCGTTTCAAGTAGTCCCAGAAATAGCGCGTTTTTTTCATAGCTCTCAATATTGCATTCTTAATATGCTCTAAAGCTGGTGAGTCATACTGCTCTCATTGCTTTATGGTATGGATTTTACAACTTTCATTCATTTAGCAGGCAAAAATACCTCACAGAGACATCGAACAAATTGCAAGCTTGGTTCATAAAAATGAACGTGTATCGAACAAACAACAAGGGTGCAGGGGTGAAGGGGGTTCAGTGCTTTTTGCAGCAGAGTAAATTTGTTCTCCGTTTCTCAGATTAGATTATGAAAGTGTGCGAATCAAATCAGCATGAAAAAGAGATGTTTTTCTGCATTGGGACAAATTTATCAAGAGAGCAAAAAAAGTTGTGGAAACTGTTCTGATATTTCAGTGGGATACAGAATTCTCAAATAGAGGTCCTTACAACTGCAAAGTTACAAAACCCCATTATCCAAGACCTCCTGGTCCCGGGAGCCACTAGTACCAATTTTGCTGCTCATGAAATAAATAATAATAGTCACACGGTGTAGAATGAAATGTCAACACCTCAGGTCTCTCAAGTGTATAAACGACTCTCTGCTGCAAGGTCTAGTCTGATCACATTCACTATGATCCTGAGGAGACTGGATCGCTGTCTGAAGCTAGAAACCTGTTGCAGGATGTGGAGTTTGTGCACACTGGCTATGGGAAGAATACAGTGAAGGTGATGCATGTCAGACGAGAAGGGAGGCAACACTACATTACAGAGATCAAGGCAGATGTGGAGCTGACTTTAAGGACACGCAAGGACTACCTGGCTGGGGACAACTCGGACATCATTCCCACTGACACCATGAAGAACACTGTCCACGCACTGGCAAAACTGAAAGGGGTAAGTTTCACAGAATGGCCTTCACCAATAAGGGAAAGTGGGACCACGTTTCTTGTTATATTTCCAGTGGACACACAATGGCGCAAAAAGACTGTGGACTGAAAGAGCCAATAGATGGGACGCATGGTGGCGCAGTGGTTAGTGTTAGTGGGATCAATTCCATGCTATCTGCATGGAGTTTGTATGTTCTCCCTGTGTTCATGTGGGTTTCCTCCCACAGTCTAGAGACAAACCGTTTGGTTAATTGACTTCTGGGAAAACTGTCCCTGTTGTGAATGTGTGCATGTTTGTACCTGTGTGTGCCCTGTGATGGACTAGTATCCCATCCAGCGTGTATCCTACCTTGTGCCCGTTGCATGCTGGGTTGGGCTCCGGCTCCCCTGCGACCCAGTATTGCCTCAAGTGGTTAGAAAACAGATGGATGTTTACACTACACACCTGTAAGAGCTACACTAGAAGCCTGAGGCACAGCGCACAGCTTGGTGGTGTGCATCAGGGTAACCCTCGTTCACCATGCGCAGGGACAAGGGCTGCGTCAGTGAGCCAAGTCAATCATCATTTGGTGATTCCAAATAAAAAAATAAAGCATTGTTAGGTGAGAGGTTCCAGCAAGGACAAAGGATAAGGCAAGAAAAAGAGGTATCGTCACAAATTAAGTCAGGGCCTTAGTTTATTCAGTCAAAAATAATAACCTCAAAAGCACATTCACCTAGAAATAAAAGGAATTTGACATTTCCTAAATCTTCCTAAGAATGCAATGATTTCAAAGAATGATAAAATCATCATTGGCAATAGTAAAT
The DNA here is from genome assembly GCF_059453375.1 of Lepisosteus platostomus. Classification (NCBI taxonomy): domain Eukaryota; kingdom Metazoa; phylum Chordata; class Actinopteri; order Semionotiformes; family Lepisosteidae; genus Lepisosteus; species Lepisosteus platostomus. Next base: position 25,126,347 of record NC_142621.1, on the reverse strand, counting down.
TATTATACTCAGCCTGCTCCTATGCTCTCTACCCACAATGAAGGGATACAGTATATGGAAGTTACATTCCAAACATTTTAAAAAGCGAAGCACTGAACACACCCCAGCAAAACAGAATTTTATGAGGGATAATGAAACAAGAAAACCAAATACTAGTAAGGAGATGTGTGATTAAAGATGATCAGTGCATCAGAAGACACGCAAAACCTCTGATGTTCCTTGTTCCATATTGAATAGGTCCCTTTCCTTAAAGGCTCAGTGCATTTCTGTGTTCTATTTTGGCAGATCCGGACCATTGAAATATTTGCCATGGATATATGTGACCACTTCTTAACAAACTTCAAGCATGTTACACGAGCCAAGGTTTACATTGAGGAGGCTCCATGGAAACGCCTGGAGAGGGTAAGGATGTGAGTGATGTCTGCTAGCCGGAGCCCTGAATGTTGTTTTCACTTGTGTTAAAATGTTTTCTCTAATAGGACTTTAAATCAGTGCACAGGAAATAAAGAAGAGAAAGGATTCTCTTTGGTCAAAAAAGAGATCATACCTCTGCTAAATCAGGTCTCCCTTGGGCAGTCACTGACAGAAAATTATACTGTCTCGCCTTCTTCCAACAATATGATAAACAAGAGCTGGTTGCTAGGTTCTTTCATCACAAACTCATTTTTTTTGTTCATCACACGTCTCCTGTTTTTACATAATGCAGCCTGCAGCATTCTGCATGGCAGTAATTTTTATTTTACATTCGATGTACTGTTCTTCCTCAAAAGGCACCTAATAAAGATATTTACATGCTGTATTAAGAGTCTGCTTTGATGTAACAGCATAAAAGAGATGTAACCAAAGCACTGTTTACTCCACAGAATGGCACTGAGCATGTCCATGCCTTCATTTACAACCAGGAATCCATTCGCTTCTGTGAAGTTGAACAGAAACAAAATGGTGAGCTGCTGTTAGCAAGTTACTGTTTCTGCAAATATCTTTGTTCCTAAAAACTACAAAATTACCACAACACGTTTATTACATTTGTGACTGCTGAATGAAATCGATTTTTCTAGACATTTTGAGAAATTGTGTACTGTAGCTTGCATGTTACTCATCAGTACTTGTTATGAAACATGCAGGCATACTTACCTTTTTTACAACTTTTACCATTTTTAACAAAAATGCATTGCAGTAATTATTTTATATGTATATTTAAATGTATAATTTAAATCATAAAACATTTTTTGTTTTATGACAAGAAGGTTCAATATAATTTAAATATCACTTTCATTATAAAGAATGACAAACTGGTTTAAATTATTTCAAGGCAAGGTACCTGTAGTGTTACTAGAAGTTCTGGTGGGTAGTTGCGTCAGCATGCCTAGGCTGCAAAGGAACAAGTAAAGGTTTATTCCATGCTGAAAAGAGAAGAAAGGAAACGCAGCGTTTCGGCCGTGGAGCCTTCTTCAGGAGCTACCTGCTCACACCCAAAGAAGGCTTCACGGCCAAAACGTTGTGTTTTCTTTCTTTTCTTTTCAGCATGGAACAAACCTCTTACTTGTTCCTTTGTAGTGTTACGAGTTATTCTTTTTTATTATACTTCTTAATTAGGTAACTAAACCGTTTACTTATTTGGATTAATCAATGTCTCTTCCCAGACAGATAATAGCAGATAATGATTTAGACAGGCCTGTAAAGCTACCCTTTGGGTCCTGAGGCCTAGTGTGCCTTACACTTCAGTAATCCTGTGCTGCTCTTTGTTCTACAGAGAGCCCAGTGGTCCATGCAGGTCTGAAAGACATGAAAATCCTGAAGACCACCAAGTCGGGCTTTACAGGTTTTTTGAAGGACAGGTTCACAACACTGCCTGAAACCCAGGACAGGTTCTTCTGCACAGCTGTCTATGCAAAGTGGCGCTACAACAAGTTCAGGAACTTCTCCTTCGACACAGCATGGTGATTTGCATTGACAAAAATGTCCTATACATATGGTGACGTTGCATCCATGAAATTCAAACGGCAATTTTGAGAACAACATTTCGAGCTTCAGAGATAATGTAGATCAACATTATGATTTACTCTATACCATAAACAAAAAAGACAAATACAACACCTTCACAAAGGCTACACAAATATAAAGAGATACTCTATGTCATTCATTAAAAAGGGGCCAGGGCTGGAATCTTCTGAGAAGTAGATTTTATGGCACAACTGGTTCAATTTAGTATCAATTTGATATGTGAGTGCATGTCCCCTCAGTGTTCGTGTTAATGTGGTAAACAAAGAAGTCTTTTATGCACTGGCATGTATTTAAAACAAATCAGGTGTAAGTTTAAAAAAAGAACTTATATTCAGTAAATAAATGTAATCATTTAGTTTGTTTGTTTTTCAGGAAAACTGTGAAAGAGACCATTATTGAAAGATTTGCAGGCCCCTATGACAAGGGTGAATTCTCACCTTCAGTTCAGAAGACTCTCTATGAAGCCCAGGTTCTCATCCTGCAGAGAGTACCAGAGGTCAGTTGCATACTGAAAGATCACATTGAAACAATACGTCTATGTTCTGGTCAGACCATTCATAAGAAAGGAAAGGTTATAAACAAGAGGATCACTTGAAGGCACACCTGTTGCAAGATGATGCTAGTTTTGAACATTTTTTCAGTCATTTTTATCTACGAGATTCATGGGAATCACACACTGACCTTGAAAGGGTTTTCCAGGTGGAATTGTCCACTGTGGACAGTGAATCATGGATAGTGATATATCAATAGCTCACCCTACCCACCCATTACAAATTTCAAACATGTTGATGAAGGAAAACATTCTGTCAGACACTTCTTCATGTGTGTCCAATTAAAAGAAATGAAACCTAACAATTGGGAGGTGGGCCGTCTTTGATCTAATCTTGGATGAGAACAAATTGGCAAGACATTAAAATATGCCAAGCATATGTACGTCTATGCACAAAATATAAATTAAATTGAAAATGTAAACAATAAATGTCAACCCACTTCAAATGTATGAGATTGCACTTTTTCATATATGTAAAAGCCTCTAATCCTCTTATCCTGTAATATGTGAATTTAACTGCATAACATATAACACATATACATATATGTGACAGCACGGCAGACTTTGATGCCAGATGGAGTTTTAATTTGTAACAGTGTGTTCACTACCTCTAGAAACTGAATTGGTTGAAAACTGTAAATGATTTTGATGACATGAGGTGAACTGTTAAAATATAGCAAGTTCCTTGTAACCCTGTTACTAATTTTAGATATCTTTGAAAAAACGATCATTTTGCTTTTCCAGGTTGAGGAGATTGAGATTGTTATGCCAAACCAACATTATTTCACCATAGACATGACAAAAATGGGACTTGAAAACAAAGATGAAGTGAGTATTGTTTTTCATTAACAAAGTGAAGGAAAAAATGACCCACCATAATCAAGGAGCATTGTTAACTGAATTTGTAGTCTCCAGCAATCTTGTGTCGCCCACATATTACCAGAAGGGACTTTGTGAATGAAATCAGTGGTATTACCTAGAACACAAACTGCACTGGTGGCCATACTAAGACAAGTCATTTTCATTTGCTATTCATTAAAGCATTGTAATAAGTAAACTTATTTAATTGATAAGGAAACTTGCTATAAGTTTTCTTCTCAAATTTTAAAATCTGTTGAGTTCCTGACTATTATGAAGTATCAGACTTACATGAATTAACATAACCAATCTTGAATTCCAATGAAAACAAAATGACCTAAAAAGATGTGATGTTCCAGTATTGTGCCTCAGGCATTCATTGTTCATTATACCACTCTGGTCTTTATTTTTAGCAAAACAGTATGATGAGCAATCTTTTAACTGGCACAGGGGGTGATACAGAGCAACAGTGACTAATCATATCACTGGCAGGAATGGTGAAGCAAACAGACATCTCTGTTAATCAAAACACTCCCAAGCCCTCGACTACCACAAGACAACCTTTCTATTAATGATAAGAACTCTTTAGCTATGTCTTAATACCAAAATAAAAAATTGTGTTAAGTGCTTAAAGCAAAGCAGACATGGAGAATGGACTGAAACGTCATTTTAACAAATTCAGCCTTGATTTAAAAAATCTTACCAGTTTTTGAAACTTGCTAAGAAAAACAATTCAACTGATTATGAGCCAATGTCTGACTAGGTATAATGTAATTCACTTCAATTTCAGAGACAATAAGGTATTGCCCAGGTCCCCTGTGGATGCAAAACTAATTATGACAGTCTCTGACTGAATTTATACGTTCTGTCCACAAGGCGGAGCTGATGTACAGGCATTTTAATACAAGGGAGTGCAAAGAGCAAAAACATGACTTGTGATATTAATTCAGGGGCCCTTTCAAAACAAACGGCAAGTTCACCAAGGAATAAAGCAGAGTTTAGTCAGAGAAACGCTTGAAGGACTGTACCCTTGAGCACAGATTCATCTGTAAATGGGTATTGCCAAAGTCATTAACAAGATTTTGTTCTAAATTAACTCACCTAGGTAAATAAGTGGTTATTATTATCATGAAAGAAGGTCATTTGACCCCTATAGCTTGTTGGTTGTGAACAGCTAATCGATCTGATGAAAGAAACCAGGGAATCAGTTTTAACGTGCCTGGGTATCATGTTCCAGACTCTCCCAACCCTTTGTGTAATATACAGTAAGGGCCCTCATTACTCAGTTGTAAATGCACTTTGCCATAGTTAACACTTGTTTCCTCTTCTGCATGTTTCACTTTTGATTCTGACATATTTGTAAATACTTCTGAGAATTTCAAATCAGGCCTGGACGTAAATCTTCAATGTAACAGGAATAAAGCCACTTGGTTTATTTATTTGTTTCAGTTTTGTTACCGTTTTAAAGGAAAACAGCAATTGTCCAGACAATGAGTAGTACCTCTATCTTCTTCAAGAGCTCTGCCTGAAAGGTTTTAAGTCATTAGTATTTCTTTTACCTTTAACACTTTTGCTTCTTCCATGCTGATGCTATTTAATTTAAAACATTGTCTTTTCTGAGGTACAGAGGTGTCGGTTTTTTCCTTGGTAAACAACTGAGTGAAATATTCATTAAATACATTAGCCATTTCCTTTTCAATTCACATTTCCCATTATCTCAGACACCTTACTTGATGTTTGACTGTATTGTAAAAATTAAGATTGTTTACTTAAGCCTGCATTTCAACATGACCTTTTCTCTCTCTTGACCTAATAATCTTTATCAGTTAAGGTAAAAAAAAAAGTTATGTTATAACTGAACAAGATTTGAACAATAAGAAAACTAAAAGAGGGATGCAGAAACAGCCATATAATCCACAGCAACAGTGCAATCACCCTGTTTCATTTGTGATTCAATTTATGATGGAGAACGTCAGTCTTAAGTAGACTTTGTTTATTGAACAATCTAAAACAACACACAACCAAAACAAATAAAAAGAAGTCTAATAAAATGACATTCCGCACATTTTCATACCTGCTCCTTTGTTTCCAGAATGAAAAGGAGTGCTTTTCTAAAGCTTATCTGCACAGTTCTTCTAAGTGATACATTTCCATATGGGGCTCTCTGAACAGAGGAAAAGTTGACCGGTGCTTGAGGTTTTGGCACTTGTTAAAGTACCACTAAGTTTACAGCTCAAGCCCTGGCTCCTCTGCTGACTCACTGTGCAAAACACTAAATCACTAAACCACCTTGTTCTTAGGTGGTCAGTTACTTAGTTTGGGTTCATAATTCCAATTTCCCAGTGGTGGACAGCTAACACGGTTGCTGGAGCTTTACAAACAAGAAGGTGCTTTGTTTTAACCACACAAACAGCATGAGCTGTCAACATTAACTGTGTTTACTGTCTCTTCAGGTACTTCTGCCACTTGACAACCCATCAGGGAATATTACAGGCACGGTGCGGAGAAAACAGTGGTCTCGACTTTGAAGAGCAGAAGAGGAGACTTTATACAGCGGGGGGATAAGGTGGCACCTACAAACCTTTTTGCACACTTACCACGATGGCATCTTAACCAGAAAAGGCATGTTTGGTTTAATTCATCCCACGTGGAAAACATAACAATAGCAACAGGCTTGTTTACGGCTTGGAATAAAATGTTTATTGGAGGTTTACGCACTGTGTGCTTTACCAGTTACAGTTGATTAACTGTGCTGCCAATAAAGCTGAATTAATTACGTTTTGTGGACACGGTTCACTGTGCTAATTTATTACAAGATTATCATAGCAGCCACACAGAGCCTTCACCTGCCCCAAACCAAAATTTGGGGGCCATCAGGTGAAAAGGGTTGTCTTTGGTTCCCTGGACCAGTATATTTTTAAAAAGTCTACAAATCTAGGCTCTAATTTTTTTTTCAGAAAAATGTGCAGAATTTATCGTGCCACCAATGACAAAGGACACCGCTTTTTACATAGTTTTTAAGCCATGTAACAAATGCAAAGTCAACCACACAATACAAACAAGAACAACTTTTCACTGTTACAATATACAAACTTAAGAAACACAATGGTATTTGGATTTATTTACAAAGAAAAAAATTTTTTTTCGGTTTTGAAAATAAGTTTAGAATAGTTTAACAAACTAGTTTTTATTCCTTGTACAGGTTAAATTAAAAAAAAATGAAACATGAATAACAAGTCTTGATTACCAGACCAATACAAATAAATAAGTCAAGAAATTGCTGAAAAGAACGTCTCAGTTTAAGTGCTGAAGAGAAGCAGCCAAGTGCCTTTGTACTGGCTCTTTGCCACAGAGAGTTCATACATTTTAGTATTAAGCTTTTAAAATTATGCTAGTATCACCCTATTTTTCACACAATATAAAGATCTTACTTTTAGAAGTCAAATTCAGTGCAAAACAGAACATACTGAATATTTCACTAATAGTACAAACGGTTAGATTAGCTGGCTTCAGCTCACTGCAGTGTTGGTAACTTTTTACTTGACTAGAATTTCTGTGGAACCACCTGAACAATGTCAAGTTGCATATGCAGTACTAGATTTCATGTTCATCAACATGGCTTCCAGCTACATCACACAAGGGGAATGAGGACCTGTGAACATCATCTCCAACGCAACCACCTGTCCAAACCTTTCTGCCGTTCGACACACTGCAACCACCACCGGCTCCTTGTAGGAGATGTGTCTTATCTGGAAGTGGGGCGCGTCTCTCACTGATGTCAGTGGGAACTCACAGGTGGCCACCCCAGGTGCTAGTTTTTGTTGTGCAGAAACTCTGGCTGTCTCCAGACCCCACCCAATACCAACAGTGTGCTGCCACCTAGGCAATCCCTGTAAAGCTGACTAAAAGACACAGCCAAAACGCGATCCAGCAAAGGCTGGGCTTCAGGGCTCAACCGCGGCTACAAGTCAGTGCCTTCACTAGATGAGTCAGTTGGTAGCGTGATCACATTGCTTAGCTACAACTTCTGTGGGGAACATTGGGGCCATATCAAAATCCCACATACAAAGCACATCATCTCAAAGGTTTATCTCAGAGGATTCAGGCCTGTATGCACTACAAAAAAGTTTATCCTTTTACAGGGAAAAAATGCCGATTTGTACAAATAGAAAAAATATAATACAATATTTTCTGAAGTAGTCATGTGGAGAAATCCACAGAAATTTAAGATGAAATCATTGCACACACAGGTTATGCCATAGATACAAACTCCCTGTGAAGAGTTTGGTTTAAAATAGCAGCACAATACAGTATAGGAGTAGGTTCTTGAGTCAAAGCATCCACTAATAATCTCTTGCTGTTTGCACAACAATTGATAATATACAAATTTGAGTATTTTACAAGTTTTAGTCACCAGAAAAGTGCAAAAAAATCAGTTTACTTCTAATTCTGTTTAAAACTAGCCCAGGACAATATGGTTCTTAAAGAAAGGTTTGCAGATTCACAAAGTAATTAAACAATCAAGGTTTGTAATACAACTGAAACAATCTTTCTCTCTCAGACAGAATGCATCAGCTCATTTAATTTTACTGACCAGATGTAAAACCAAACAACTTTCCTTTGAAACTTTCCAAAGAAACCATGTTCAAGAACAGTGAATAGAAAGATCATATCTGTACACGTCCTGTAAGCTTCCAGTGCCTTCAGAAAATGGCAGTGAAAAAGATCGCTGTACCTGCTGCCTGGACCATGAAAGGTTCTGTAAATGCTTTTTAAGCAACTGTTTTAGTTTGTTTTCTTTATAGTGACAGTGGTCTGAAGGTTTAAAGTCTGGACAGTTAGGTTGCAAAATACATTATGTTGTGCACTGCCAAGTACATGGTAAGGGGTGCATCTGTAGGGCCAAAGTACTGCATTAAGAGGCAGTCCACATTGTACGTAGTTCCCAATATGATTTTTAGAACAGTTTATTTTTATTAGGCTGTTCTGCATGACATCAGTGGTCTATCCTATGGACAGTATGGAGATTAACATATGGACTATAGAGGAGAACTACCATGAAAACAAAACAAAAAACTTGTCACTTGGGGCAACATGTTGCTATGACATCTGAAGATATTTAAATCCAAATTTCTACACAAGATGTGGGATCAGATATTTTCATCCTTCCAATGCTAATCTAATGTTGTCCATGATTAGTTCCATTGATGTTGAAAATGACTTAATTCAGGTTTTGACTGGCTAATGCAAAGCCAGCAGACAGTGGAAGTGGGGAAAAGGTAGCCCCACTTTCAATACAGAGGGTACATCTCTGTGGCTGAAGGTTGCTAGTGGCACAATGCTGCACTAGTTTGTTAAGCAACACAGAAAAGCAATGTGGACAGTTCTCGTGGGAAAGTACAAGCCAGTGCCGTGCAAAACCGCACTACAGCGTCGATCCAGACCTTAACACTGCAAAAGTCTGAGCGCTGGGATAAGCAAAGCAGTACAAGCTAGAGGGCACCTTGGCTGCTAATTCAGTTTCTGTACTGAACAAAGAAAATAAGCAACTGACTCACACATCTATCGAAAAATCCCTCTATCTGTGCTTGAAGAACACAGTTTCAAGATTCTTTAGTCTTTGAAGCCACGCTTAGGCCTAATAATAGAGCAATGCCTGATGTTTGTCAGAATAAGCACCATTTAAATACCTGCAGATTTCAACCAGGGAGAGCTCAGCCTTGTTTTTTTCCTGTGTTCAAAGACAAAGTCCCTACAGCCTGAGGTACATTATAGTCATTCATGTGAGGAGCAATCCTGTAGTTCAGGCAAAATACAGAATACCCCTTTAGGCCATTAAAGCACCACTAGTAATAAAAAGTAGCAGAAATGTTTACAATTTTAGCTAAAAGCCAGAATTAATGCTTTTTAACTCTGAAAGTTTTATAAGCACTACTTTCTTCTCAATGGTTAAAAACCATAACATTTGTAAAAATAAAACTCCAGATATGACAAATTCTTCCAACAAATATTAGGTATAATGCTGCCCATGTTATATACAGTTATAACTTGCAAAGGAAGTAGGTGCACAAGTATGTTTTTACTTGCTTTGTATTTTTAATTTGATAAATTTTGATTTTTCTATATTTTTTTCTTTTCTAAAATATAAAAAGTCCTCAGATTATTAAGTAAAAAGGTTTTGTATTCAGCATTCTCCTTTATACACTTGACTATACAGTGGCTTGCACTCCATTTCATCTCCTGAAACAGTATTAGATGGTATGTACAATGGTAGTGTGACAAACAAAGTCCCCAAATTAACGATCGTAATTTAATGTATTTTCTCAAGCAGGACAGTCTTTCAAACTGGAGCGTTACTCCAACACCATTCAGAACATTCCTTGACTAAGAACATTCAGTTTTATATAGTCCATTGCTTCAGGCTGTTGAACAACTGCTTGAAATTGAGTTTTTATTAATATGTTTGCCTTTGAATATAAATGATTTGACAGATCAGAACTGATTATTTTTCTATGAATGTGACCCCCCCACACACACACACAAATGAAATTAATACACTGTTGTATTTCAATGAAATCACATGGTATTTTAGAAATCACATTTGTATGTAACAATGTAACCGATTCACATTAATACCTTTTAAAGAAAACAGACCCCTCCCCACCACCACCAACCGGAAATCTTTCCAGAAGAAGTTAAGAGGCAAGCTAAATACAGGATTTTGATCCACTTTGGTCAAAACAAAAACAAATTTTGCAAGGACTGTCCCCTTTCACGGTAGTCCCAAAATTCAGAGCCAGCCGGTGTAGAGAAAGAACAGCGGCAAGGCAGATTCTCCAGCAGAAGCTTTCCTCTACAGTCCTTTGAATAAAATCTGGAAACCGCAGCAGGTCAAAGCCATTGACCTGCAAAATCACAGGCCTGCAAGTCTTGTGAATGGCTAGAAAGCACACAAAATGCTTTTCTTTGAACTTCAAGTAAAATTGCATAAGACACACATCCACCAACAGATGAGCCTTGCTTCTTTCTTCCTCATTTGGGATTTGGGATTACCTTGTCAACTCCTTCAATGATTGTCTTCCTCACTGGAGACCTGTGTTGCGACAGACAGCGCCGTGCCCCAGGCCCTGTGTTGCCATGCTACGACGTGCTGTTCTTCATGTGCTGCGTTTGAAGAGGCTTTACATGATACTCATAAATTTTAAGCGCGGGCCCCAGCTTTATCGAAAGCCCAGTCAAGACATCGTTCCGAGTCATTAGCAGCAGGGATTTGCCATCAATTTCCTGGAAGAAAAAACAAAAACAAAACAGATCTCTCTCTAAAAAATGATGTTGATGAAAAGGTTGAAGCAGCAGTGCGGGAAAAGCTCAAAGTGCATCGAACATCATTTGATAATGATGGCGTCCATGACATTGTGGTGACAGAAGAGAATGGGTGTACAAGGTAACTACAGTTTGTTGAAAAAAATCAGACTTTCCCCTTCATCGGTGAAGATCTTTGGATAGTTCCGTATGTACTTCACCTGTTGGCTTTTGGCTCATAATAACTCCAACCCAGGAAGTTTATTTGTTAATTTAAATAGGACTAATCAACAGAGGCTAGCGTGTCAGTTAATTGGTCAGGATCAAAGGTTCCTAAGCTAAATTACGAAATAACCAACAAGGCCTGGGTCTTCAATTTCCTTGATGTAAATTAAAAGTAACAGGGCAAAAGTACAATAAATGGGTGAAAATCATCAGCGGTTCTTTGGATTAACAAGTCATGGCGATCTGGAAAAAGGTGCACAACTGCACAAAGAGGCATCTAGTTCGGCCTGTGGTCTCAGCCCTTTTCAAGTCTTTCCCTCTGACACATTGAAATGTGATCACATTTTTTATTTTTGATTTTATGGGTGGACAGCCTATGACAGCGAAAAGCAGAGATTTCTTTCACCTTCTTAATCATAACCCACATTTCCCTATGACACATTGTAATTATTTGTATTATTCCCATTTGTACTTGCAGCGAAAGCAATTTGCATTAAGGTACACTACTGGACAATAACACTGGTAATGGTAACAGATTTCATTAAGTCAACAAAGAATTAGTGGTAAGCCAAGCATGGTTTGGTGGGCATAAAATAAAATAAAAAGACTATCGAGCAGAATGCAGATATGAATGATTGAGTACTCTGCTGCTGAAAATGTAACACTCAATACTCAAGTGCGAACTCAAAGTCTCAGTTTCCCCATCTCCTATACACTTTTACAGTAAGAGTGAACAGAATATAAAGAAGGGAACAAGATCTACAACATAAAAATTGTCCATATGCATCTCAAAAACTCTAATTTGAATGAATGATATAATGAATGACCATGGACATGCACATTTTTAATTGCTTTTCAAAGTATGTTACATATTTAAGATCTACAGTATATTTAAAGCAATTTACACTTTGAACTGAACCAAGTGCATTTTAACCTAAAAGGCCCCACTTCACTATTAACTTGGCTTTTAAGTTCCTTTCAAACCTTTTGTTACTTTTTCTTTTTGTTTTCTATACTAACTAAATCATTCAGGTACAAAAAATCTAATCTTGGCATGTACAATAAATAAATGAGCCCACGTAAAGTACATTAATATATTTCTGTGTCTTTAGACTTGTGTAATCAGTTTCAATCTTCACAGTACAATGAATGTAATTTTTAGTAAACAAAGTAGCATAAATGTCTATAGTAATGTCTATCTTTTCAAATGTGCTATTGTTCCATTAACGTCTGGAAATGCAGAAACTCTGACCTGCAGATGTATGCTGGCAATGAGTGACTGTTTTTATTTATAGTTTATGCCTCTGCTACCTGCGTGCAACACTCTAGTCTTCATTAAATATAAGCTGCTAGGCATTTGTTTAGCCTTGAATTTTCCTGCACTGTCTTGAAATAGCTGATGGTTCTCTGGACCGAAACACTTGTCAATGTCGCTAACCTCCTGTATATATGGAGAAGATATTCCAGCAGCAGAAATGACAAGAGTTTGACTTCAGAAGACAAAAAAGAGAACTTGAACTTGTATTCAAGGGGTTACGTACACTGGGCATGATTCCAGAGAGCGCCCAGTGAGCCTATTTTTCAGCACTCTCATCTTAGCAGCAACCCAAGCACAGAATCACGTTGTGGGTTTGTGGTTAGCCAGACTGCGGGCATAAAATACGAGCTGCATTAACTAAAAGGTCATTCATCTTCAGCCCTCACTCAGTCACTGCAATGTCATATGACATACAAATGGATCATTTTGGGAGGTCTCTCGGCACGTGCAGGCAGGAGGAAGCGTGTTATTAAATCCCCTGTACTGTTCCCGTACAAAAAGCAGTCATTCAGGACACAGTGAGGAGAATGACACCTTACGACGTGACCCCCGTTTCTAGGGAAGGCAAGTTTGTCCCGGTTTTTCTCTTTACCAGTTTCATCACTTCCAATAATAGGGGAATAAATAAAAGTAAATGCTTCTCAACACTGAGCCAGGAGCATATTTTTGACTGCCCCCCTTTTTTCCTTTGTGGAAAACTCAATTACAATAGGTGTCTCAACATCTGCAAAGTTTACATTTCTGAATTTGCATATACGGTTCGGTCTGGTGAGTGAGGTCTTGGATGGAAGAGGGATGAAACCAAGCCCAAGGCCTGTTAAGCACAACTTTCAAATGAGCAGCACAACAGATTAGGATTGTAAAACACATCAATGTTATCAATGTTATTTTAAGTCTGCCAAATCAGCAGTACTTAATTATCATACTGTATAAGGGAGGGTTATTTATGTCTTTAACCATACATATACTGTAGTACATTATGCAATGGTATAGGGAATTTAGTTATGCAAATGAAGCTATTCGCAATGGTTCTTTGCACTGAACCTTGCTAATGTAGAGACCCAGAATATGCGCATGATTTACATCTACTTACTGGAGCCACCTTAAAGGAGGCTTGTAGGAAGGGGACTGGAGGACAATGAAACATACTGTAAATATTTTATAGTTTCGACAGTGCAGAGTAAAAGTTTGTGAACCCCCAATATCGTTATGTGAATTTCACTTTTTTCTCTTCTTCAATTGGTAATAATTAATAATAAATTATTAATTGCTTACACTTGCTTACTATTGCTTACATAGCGCTTTTCTGAGCACTCCACTCAAAGCGCTTTACAGGTAATGGGGATTCCCCTCCACCACCACCAATGTGCAGCATCCACCTGGATGATGCGACGGCAGCCATAGTGCACCAGAACAATCACCACACATCAGCTGTCAGTGGGGAGGAGAGCAGAGTAATGAACCCAATTCATAGATGGGGATTATTAGGTCATGCTTGGTAAAGGCCAATGGGAAATTTGGTTAGGACGCCGGGGTTACACTCCTACTCTTTTCAAGAAAGGCCCTGGGATTCTTAATTACCACAGAGAGTCAGGACCTTGGTTTCATTTGAAAGAGCGCCTTTTTACAGTATAGTGTCACTATCCTGGGGCATTAGGACCCACATGGACCACAGGGTGAGCACCCCCTGCTGGCCCCACTAACACCTCTTCCAGCAGCAACCTTAGCTTTCCCAGGAGGTCTCCCATCCAGGTACTGACCAGGCTCACAGCTGCCGAGCTTCAGTGAGCTGCCAGAGTTACAGGGTGACATGGCTGCTTGCTATCTTCTAAGTCTTAAATAAACTCAAAAAGGTTTACATTTACCAATTCAATGTTTTTCTGCGAGGTAATGGTGTATGAAGTACAACACAAAATCAGTGGTTGTGACAAAAGTGAACACGTAGTTTACTTAGCAAAATCACATGTGAAATTTGAACCAGGTGGTAAATAATAGGGGCAACAGGGAAAAAAGGACTGAGTATGGGCAGGCCTGTCCTAAATAATGGTTAGAAACTAATGAGTGTGGTGTTCACCATATTGGTAAGTGGAAACACATCATGCCACAATCAAAGGAAATTTACATTACAAAATTATTTTTAAACATTTGGGGCTCCATCCATTCACTGTCTACAAATGGAAAATATTCTAGACAATGCTGACTAAAGATTGAAGACTTCTTCAAGAACAACCCTGAAAACTATCTAAGATGTCAAAAGAAAGCCAGACGAACAGCTAAAGATCCGCAGACCTCTGTCACTGCAGCTAAGGACATTGCGTTTGACTTAGGGGAAAAAAAACTGTATGGGAATGGTTTTCAGGCAAGGACAGCCAGGAAAAACCATGGCTCTCTAAAATGAGCACTGCATCCTGTCTGAGGTTTGCCAAAGAGCACCTGGATGATCCACAAGAATACTGAAAGAATGCTCTTTGGACAGACAAATCAAAAGTAGAACTTACTGGTCACACAGAAAAATGTTTTGTGGGCAAAAACTAAACCAAAAACTGAAGAACCTTATCTAGACCGTCAAGTACAGTATGAAAGTGGGAGGATAATGACTTGAGGCTGCTTTGCTGCCTCAGGACCCAGGCGGTTTGCAATCACTGACAGAAACAGAATTGCATTGTATCAGCAGATTCTTCAGAAGAATATCAGGCCATCTATTTGTCAGCTGAAGCCGAGCTGAAACTGGGTCATGTGACAAGACAAATATACAAGCGGATCTGTAACAGAGTTCCATAGAGGGGCTGAAGAGATTTTGCCTTGTGGATCGGCCAAGTTAAAGACTGGACTTAATCCCATTTGAAAGACATTTCCTGTAACTGTCCTTGCTGCTCCAAGAGGTGTGAGTGACTGAATCTAAGAGTTCAAATACTTATTCCTTAGTGAATAGTTACTGTTGGATCATTTTGCTAATTAAGGAATTCAAATAAATCTTATGTCTTTGTGTTACATATTTATATATTTTGTGTTTCAGGGTTTATATTTATCTTTTATAAAGACTTTCTTGAAGCTCTAATAGAGGTTAGGCCTTAAAATATAAAAAATAATACAGATTAGCCAAGGGGGTTCACAAATGGTGTTCGGCACTGAAAAGAAGCTTGTACTGCAAGTTGAATTTGCAAGGTGCTAACTTGGTTTCAAAGTATTTCCTTATCCTGCTGTTCCTAAATCTACCCTATTCAGAACTGAAAACACATAGAAGTATCTATGCTGGGTAAAATGTTGCTGGCTAAAATCATCTGCTCATGATAAACTAAAGCTTGACAAGGATAGAACTTAGTTGGCATGAACAAACACTGTGGTGTGGCAGTTAGCACTTTTGCCTCAAGGGACTTGAGCCCTGGGTTTGATTCTGACCTGAAGAACTGTGTGGAGTTTGCATGTATCCTCCAATTTTTCCTACAAAGTTTTTTTCCAGGTGCTCCAGTTTCCTCTCAACTCTCAAAGACACCCTGGCTAGGTTAACGTGCCTCTAAACTGTTTTCTGAAATAACAGACCGATTTCCTGTCCAAGGCATAATCCCACTTGGTGCCAAATGCTTTAAGGATGGACTCTGAGATGCTGCAACACACACAGCTTTCTGATACTGAACGGTTATATAAGATAGGGCAGGAACACTTAAAAAGTGTTCACAATTTAATCATGCTTCAGAAGTCTTGATATACTGAACAGAGGTTTTTTATGTCTGTGTTGGATAATTTGTCATTGAAAAGGATGTTTTTCTAATCATTTCGCCTTACATTAGTGACCGTTTAACACATTCCATGAGAAAAGATGCTGACAAAAGTACTTTCCAAATGCACTCCTAAAGAAATGACAATTTGAACAATTCCTTTTGGGAGCCTGATGTCTGCAGCAGAACCAGCAGGGAACAACTTCAAGTTCAGAACAAAAAAAAATCTTCTAGGAAAGCCTCAACAGACTGTTGGACCTCTTAGGAACAATTAAAAACTTTGTGCAAAAAACATGAATTCAAACTAAAACAGAAAGAACTGTCATTGAAGTAATGAAACCCTTTATATTGTTTTCTTACATATTTGTCTTTTAATGTGCGATGATAACATCACCTCTTTACTGTATGCAAGATGAAAGTCATGCAGCTTGGGAACAGGTGAATACCTGCAATTCTCACATTCAAAGAACAGTTTCTCTGAGCAGAACAAAAAGAACCCCTTTAAAGCTTAACCAGGAGAAACAGAAGTGACAGCAAAACAACTTTCTGTGATAATCTAAAGTATATGGAGCTTCTAAAAGGTCAGGTCTTATTGTTTTCAAATCTTAACCACTATGTATTTGACAAATATGCGTGTTTAGTATTATACATCTAATCTCCACAAAGAAAACACAAGAACAGAAAAACCTTAATTCGAATATTTAAACAGCTCTGTATACCCTAATAATAGAAACACTTTGAAATGCATGGACACAACTAGGAAAACATCAAGTACTGTAGTCCACACAGCAAAAATACTATAAAAACCCTTATTTAAATCTGCATAACTTTCATCACAAAGGATCTCAAAGTGCTTCATGTAACTCAGTTAAGAACTGAAGTGCAATATCCTCTTATGTGTCCAGCAGCTTTTATTCATCAGCACTCCCATTACATGACAGGAGGCGTGAAAAAATTACTTCAGCACCTGAATTAAGAGGGGCATTTAGAGTGACCAAATCATGCAAGCTGTAAGTGGAATTTAGTCAGGAGCATGGGGTTAACACCCTTACTCCTTCAAACAGTCCCTAGGGTTCTATAATGACCACATATTCAGGCTCTTGGTTTAATGTCTCATCTAAAGAATGTACCTACTCGAATAAAGCAGCTCAGGTGGGTAGCTGCGCCAGCATGTGTAGGCTGCAAAGGAACATTTGTAGGTTTCGTTTCACACCTCTCCTCACCTCTCTCGACCTCGCACCACTTGATTGGCCACTCTGCCTCTCCCCTGCTCCTCTCTCCTGGCTTTTGTTTTCCCATGCTATATCATCTTTGCTGCCTGCCCCATCTTTCTTACACCCGAAGAAGGCTCCCCAGCTGAAACGCTGTGTTTTCTTTCTTCTCTTTTCAGTAAGGAATAAAACTCCTACTTGTTCCTTTACTCTAATAAAGTATCCCTAGGGAACTGGTTGGAAAACTCTTGTCCATGAAGAAATGTCACCTAGTGATTCACTACTGCAACTCACAGTATACAGTATTTTACCATATGGGTGGTATATTACAGTAAACCAAAAAACATATACTGTACCTTGCATACTGACACTTCGATGAGGTCTTGAATGCTGAGGTGCTTAATTCAGGTATTGGCCATTTATCTCAGGTTAAGTTAATGCGTTTTTTAGCCATTTCCAAAATAGTAAAAAACTGCATTGCATATCTTTAATGAAAACATCAGAGACGTCTTATGCTCCATTTGATTCAGCATGCTACTGCACATGCTTACAGCACAACTGTAATATTATTCATTTTACCATTATTCCACCTTGGAGAAATATTGGTAAAAGCAGCAATTTACTGCACTTTTTGTCTCCTGCACTGTAGTCACAAACTAGCCCAGTTGGCACCCTTTGGTTGAATACATGGAAGAAGCAGCTCATTTAGGATAATTTAAACAGAAATGAGTCCTGCCCAGCAATGAAAGCCATTTTATCCACTGATGTAACAATGAACTTTCACTGCACAGCTATCTGTCAGTTTCTGTCTATGTTGTGGCTATAAAGCACTACTGAGAAGGAAGGGAGACAGAAAGAGATGGGATGTTTCCCAACCTGGTCCTGGAAAGCAATGGCTTGCTCCTCAAATCCTGCGGCTTTAAAATAATTGACGACATCTGATACAGCCCATTCCTGAGGGTCAGGGAGCTGCCCATTCTCCACAGGGCTGCAACACAAGAGAAAGATTTGTATTAGGAAGGAACAGCAGTGGACACAACAAATCTTCGAGCGGGTAGATGACAGAAGATGACGGTTCTTTCGGGTGTCTGCTCTGCAATGTATAAAAGCCGTAACACAAACAAAGCAGAGTTATTCATCATTTCTTTCTCCATTGCCATTTCCTGCAGATGTGCCTACGTAACAGCTGCTTGCTGAAGGTCTCCACACATCTATGGCTGTACTGATAAAACAGGATTTATGTGTAAACCGGGTGATAAAAGTAAAACTCCAAACAGCCAGTCACAATCGGCTTAGTATGAAAATTGACCTTTGCGAGAGCATACACTAAATTCAGAAAGTCAAGGAAACTAGTGGAAATCTAACTGGTGTGAAAACTGCAAATAGGTTTTGGCTTAACTGCACGTGAAAACTGAGGTTCCTTTCTGTCTGCACCCATCTCCAGTTCATCCTCCACCAAGCAATTTCTTTCTGAAAAAGCTGTAGAGGTGAAACTGATAATAAGATCATGACAACAATTACCAATGAGGAGGACATTTAGCCCATCAAACCCCTTTGGTGGTTAACAGTTATTTGACCCAAGAATCTCATGCAGACTTCTCTTGAAAGAATCCAGGGTATCAGCTCAAACAACAGCTTTGGGTAGTTTGTGCTATACTGCACAGCCCTTTTGTCTCTTAACATTTTCTTTAAAACTAAATTTTCTTTTACATTTGGCCTAATTGATTTCTCAAACAATCTGGGATATTGTTAAATTTTTTTTGCTTTTGAGTCAATTCAAACTCCTGCCAACTGTCAGAAGGAACCTTCAGTTTCCTCAGAGAGCTTGTTCAGTCATGTCAGTGGCAAAGACACAGCCCACTGAGTTCTACAACAGCATAAAATTAAAAGAAAGCAGTGTAGGGCACTGTTTGTCCCAGCCTATTGCTATTTTACAACAATTCCTCTCCAATTCTCTATATCTCAAGGCAAAAGTCTCTTGGAACGTAATTAATGTACCACAGCAAGGTGACTGGAAGAACACAGAACAAGAGGGAAAGGAGTACAATCCAACATATTAAAAAAATAATTAAAAGACTTAATTCTTACATCAGCCTCTGAGTAAAGACACATCAGCCCAGTAGCAACAAATGAGAACTAACCCCAGATTTCTCCCTATAAAACCCAGGCTATAAGGCTCAGTTCTAATCACGCATTAAATGATCAGAAAATGCTTCATTTGAGAGCTATTATACTGTAGTGAAGCATATTTAATGGACAAAATCGAATTGCTATGGAAGTGCCACTGAAAATTAGCTCAGTTATATATAGCCTCTGAAAACCCACCATGTGCACATATACCCTGTGGGCTGGATATATGATCTGGTTCATGTCATATTGCTAATCCAGGATGTTAGAACAACTTGGGAAGTTTGATGCCAAGTTTGAAAGAAAGGACAAGCCACTTCATCTGAATGGTTTGGAAGGGTTTAAATCTTTTATAAGACAGATTTAGATCTTTTATAAGAGAGATTTGTCTCACCTGTGCCTTCCAGTTAATTCATCTTACAGATGTACTCAATGAAAACCCTTAATTACCAATGTGCTTGTAACTTCCAATCTAGAAAAGTTTTGATTTAATCTAGGTCTTAGTCTATGTACAGCAACAATGTCCAAAAAGATGTCTTTTGAGGTCTTTTCCGGGGTTGCTAGAAGAAATGCTGTTTCATGTAACTTAATGACCTTTAATTTCCATTTGCAAAATGACAAACTATGTAATACATGAATTCCTTAGAACCAAGCACACTGGAATTCGGGACTGCATAAGAAATGCTAACAAATGTACTAACAAAAAAAAGCTATGGTATAAATATGTGAACAATTATTTGGAAATCTGCCTAGTAGCATACATAGTTTACGTTTATGATTGAGTTTCGTAACTTATTTAAGATGAAAACATTCAGGCCAAAGTTATGTGCTTCAAAACAACACATTACCTATTTTAACCATGTTTCTAGATTGGTGTGTTTTAATATTAATGAAAACAGGAATGAAAAAAATGAATTAAGATTTTTTGTATGATATTTTTAAACTGAAAGAAGAATGTGTTAGATTTGTCTTCTACAACTTACTGTTCTTTCCACAGAACTGCACACATGAATAGCTTCTGTATATTCATCTGGAGGCTCATTAAACATCTGTGTCGGTTTTGTTCAAATAAAAAAACGTGATACACAATACAAACAGTGCCACACTGTGAAGAGAAGACTCATTTTACCTGCAGCTGTTAGTTTTGTTATAAATATCAAATGTGCTTCAACATTTTTTGACAACATTCCAATAATTCTAAAACCGATCGTTCTTTCCAATATTTTCAACATTTTCCTTCCTGGAAACCTGTAGGGTAAAACAAACTTATGAATACTTGCTTTCGATCCAGGGCCTAACTTGTTCTGTAGCAGAAGAACAAAACAAAATCAATGTTTTAGTGGGAAAAAAAGGCATTTTGATCCTTCAACATTTTTTGCCAGATCCTGACAGCAGGGATTTGCTAAAGGCTACAGCAGACAGACTGATCCAGCAGGCAAAACATCTGTCACAACCCTTGCAATGCTCACACTAATTTACTTCAAAAGGCATACCTACAATACACTGCCATTCATGCTGGTACTTTTCATATGTTCAACTGATATCCTCACAAATGTTAGGAAGGTATTTTGTTAAAGTAAATAAATGCTATACCCATTTTTAGACAAAAATGAAGGTTTCGAAATCTACACAGTTCCCCAGCATTAGCTGGTATGAATATAAACATGTTATGGTCTATCCAAAGTTGTATTTCACACCTGTCCTCTTCTCGTTTGGCCTTTTCTAGAGGTGTTCCAAGTACTGTTTCTGAAAAAGGCCTGCACCTCCTTCCAGCCCCACTGGACACTCCCCTCAAAGAGCTTTACAGGTAATGGGGACTCCCCTCCACCACTAGCCAATTCATAGAGGGGGATTAGGAGCCCATGATTGGTAAGGGAAATTTGGCCAGGACGTTGGGGTTACACCCCTACTCTTTTTGAGAAACGGCCTGGGATTTTTAATAAACACAGAAAGTCAGGACCTTGCTTTTACGTCTCATCCGAAGGACGGCACCTTTTTACAGTACATTGTCCCCATCACTATACTGGGGCATTAGGACTCACATAGACTGCAGGGTGCAACAGCGTATGTCAAAAGAATTTAACAGTAATCAAAACATTTCCTTCAAAATGGTGCTGAAATTGTAGAACTCAATTTTATCCACACCAGCTTTTGCTTTCAAAGGTATGCACTTTCAGAGTTTGCCTTCCTTCTCCAAATGCAGCTGCCTCCTTTTGAAAACATGACATATTATGAGAAGTAACTTTTCACCCTGTTATTGTGCTGAAGGGGCATTTTTAAGCAAACAAAAAACCTTTGACCAAGAGGAAAAGAGAGATCCTGCTTTGTTTAATATCTACATGATATTATAAAAAACCATTACATATTCTTCTGCCTTCAGCCTCATGGAATCAACTAAGATTCATTTCTGTTCAGGACTTTCCACAGTACACAATAAAATAATGTCAAAATTAAAATCGCTTACTTTTTGATGTCCACTGAGCCATTTGCCTTGTTCTCCATGCCA
Source organism: Lepisosteus platostomus (assembly GCF_059453375.1). Classification (NCBI taxonomy): domain Eukaryota; kingdom Metazoa; phylum Chordata; class Actinopteri; order Semionotiformes; family Lepisosteidae; genus Lepisosteus; species Lepisosteus platostomus. The sequence continues at coordinate 25,104,530 of NC_142621.1, read as the reverse complement.
CCTGGAACAAAACAAAAACCCAAGACAGTTATTGTGAGTGACCATTCACATGCCTCACAAAAAATGTAAAGTTCTCAGGAACATTATGAGGAAAATAGTGCTTGCTCTAACATTTGTGTAATACTCTGCAATGCAAATTCAAATTCTCTAAATTTAAGGTTTTAAAGGAATAGCAATTCTGATGCTTTTCAAAACAGAATAAGCCAAGAAAAAAAAAAGATTATTTTGATCTGGAAAACTGTTGATCAAATCCATTTTTGGCCCAGAAATAATTTAGTGGCACTCAGAACATCTTGCAAGGTTCAGGTGGGATGGGGAATTGTGAAGTTAGGCATGATGCATCACAAGAGGAAGCAGTCTAGGGAGTGCAGTCATTCTCTTATCTCAGTTACACTGCTCACTTCCTCATTTCATCATTGACTGAGGAGAAAGTTTTGGGATTAAAAGGTTATTCTTCCTATACAAACCCTCACAATCTTTTTTTGAAAATGTGGTGATATATTTAAAAGCCTGCTCTGCTATTACAGAGACAGAGAAAGAGGGAGGGAGAGAGAGAGAAGGAACATGCATAATTTGACTGGAGCGTCGTCTCATTTGTGAGCCAATCTTCTGTGCACTTTGAAGGAAAACCAAAACAAAACAAAACCCACCTATACAGATTTAATCAAGAAAATGATGTTCTCTTCATGAGAACACAAATAACTTCCTAGGTATCCCTTCAATAAGAAGGCAGATTTTTTTTACAGTGAGTAAAAAAACAGCTTGGATTTCAGCCAAATTGACATCACAAACCACACATTGCCTGCGCCAACTGCCTTACTGTATGTCTCTATGGCTGATTTTTTAAAGAGACAGCTCATCTAGTCAAAAGATTTTAAAAAAAGCTTACTCCTGCTGCAGAAGCAAGGCTATTGTTTCTTATAATATCTACTGATGACTGTACAGCAAAATAACCTTGTCTCCATCTTGACTTTAGAACAGAAATATCTTCAAAAAACAAACCATATGGCTCTTCATGGCTGTGCTCAGTGCTTAGGTTGTTAAAAATCCAGTGAATGGAGAGTGGAGATGGAGATTGTAAAACAGGGGTGTCGACCTGCTTAAAAAACCTTTTAAAACAAGGAATAGTGGAGCAAGATGTGTTTAATTTTTAAACTTATCAGCTTCCAACTGAATTCTAGAACCCCTTTTCAAAACTACACTAAATTTGTTTTATTCTCTTTTTCAGAAAATTAATAATTTTCTATATTCCCACACTCTGCTCTTTTAAATACACGCATAAGACATACAAGCACAGTACATTAGGTGAGACCTTATGGTATAAATAATCAAACTGAAAAATTAATACACACAATAAATAGGACACAGAGGAGATAGCTGACAGCTGTATATTGACCTTATCAGCAATAATTGTCATCAGCAATAATAATTCACACAGAGCCATTCATAAATGTTACTGACCAAGCAGCACTGAAAAAAATGAACATATTCATGAATCACAAGATACTAAGAAAGAGCAAAACACTATCCTCTGTTCTTCCTAACCAGCTGTGCTGAAATCCATGCAGGATTCACAAACTGTGATTAAACATTCCGTGAATATATATATATATCTATAAATAACACTACACAGTCATGAAAACATTAGCCCACAAAATGTAGGATTCTTTTAGATTTACGCATTGCCTTGAAACCCTGCTGTCAGCCTCCCAACAAATAGCAAGACCTCTGGTTATGATGAACAGGAAACCACTCTGGCAAGAAGCACACATTGACTTCCACAGAAAATGATTTAACTCATAAAGAATCCTACTTCCTTCATCTTGTCGTCTCTGGTCCATTTTTCTTCATTGTGCAGGTTTTACAGATCTACTGAAAGGACTGTGCCCTGTGGATTGCAGGGCATGCCCCTTGTCTCATGGAATAAAACACTACCAAGCTGCTGAACCATTGCATTACAGACCAAATGAAAAGTATAAATATTGCTACTGTTGTATGGTGTTGCCCTATAAAGTAAAATAGCATTGAGGCTTAATCACCACATTTTTCCCCCTGCACAACTATGAGATGTTCAAGCTAGGAGGTGACTGAAAATGTTATTTTGATCTGCAGGTTTGATGTAACTCATGTGCATGTAAAAATGTGCATTTTTGAAGGAAATGGCTTAATCTTAAAGCAGGAATCCCACATCTACACTTTGCCAATTCTATCCAATTCCGGCCCCTGAGAGTTTGTCCTTATCCCCATAATGGAGACCCATCTTATTCTTGGGGAGAATTCTGTGCCATTGCAGAACCAGATATCAGATGAGGGACAGTAACCACTGAATCACATGCTAATAGAAATCCAATTGATCAGAAAACACCAAAATACAGTTAAGCCAAAAATGTGAGTGGGAGGAAAGGGTATGGAGGTGTCAAAAATGAATTTGTTCTCCCTTTTGTTTTGCCTTGTTATGAAGATACTATTAGGCCACCGATGTGCCATGTGCATTTTTAGACAATCTAATCAGTAGAAGCAAGGTGGCAGGAAAGGCAGGCACTAGGTGCACATCAATAGGAGACTACGAATTTCGGAGAGTAGCATACCCTTGAAGCTTGAATGCTGCACTAGACATATTAAAAAAGCCCATTTCATCTGCAAGACTTTAGACACGCTTCAAAATCAAAAGGGTTTTTAACTCTTTGATTGCAGGGCCTAGAAAAAGCCCCATTTAATATACCATACAAATCCCTAGGAAAATGCTTCTTTAAAGCTTCTAAAATTCCATAGACTGAAAATGACTTTTTAAATTTTATTTTATTTCGATGCCTGCTTTTGATTATTGTTTAGGAAAGTAATAAAAACATTATAAAATCACCTTTTTTTTCATCACTATGCAAGACCATTTTTCATCACAGTAAGCCTAAAAAAACTGCTAGAGAAATGCAAGAGAAATTTATTCGGGTGGCTATTTCTTTCTGTTTTCTCTTGTTCTGAAATTCAAGAATTACCTTGAATAACAATCAGAAACAGCATATCAAAAATAATAGCAACAGAAACACTAAATATCCTTCTCTCAAAACATGGGCTGCGTTCACTGTATTTTTATCTTATTCTGGAGTAGACTGTAAACTGCTTACAGGCTCCTTCTCCCTTGATCAACTCCAAACAGGAGGAATTTCCACATCTTCTTTTTCCATTGGGACTCATTTAGGAAACGCAGACTGAAAGCTTTTTCACTGTTTGTATTTGCTTGCAAGGATATGTGTGACAGAATGTGTGCAATTGCGCGTTTTTTGCACGTTTCTACAATAACACTCAAGCTTGTTGCTTAGCAACCTGGAAGAGAAGCACTTGTTGACGTACAACAGGTAATAAGAAACAATGAATATATAGTCTGCAATTGCAAAAGAACTCCCAGTGTAATTGGTGATCAATTGCTGTACCCAAAAACAGAAACGGAGCCACCAAGCAGAAGACAATGTCATGCTTCCTTGAATGGGAAATTGAACATTTCCTGGAATGAGGATGTCAGCAACTGTTTTTTAGGAGAAATAATGCTGACAATTAAGCACTGGAAACACTCTAGGGTTTGCTTTTTTTCCATCACAATATATCTGCTAATTTAAGATGGTATTACACTGAGATTAACACAGACAAGTTAGCAGCAGGGCACATTAATGAAAAAACATATTAGATGCTTACAAAGAAGCAGCAATGGTAAAGATGGTAACTTTATCAATTGCGTTTTAGCCTGAAAAGAAAAAAATGTTTGGCTAATTTAACTGCTGATTATTTATGAACAGCCCTGGTTGCAGGGATCAGAACATGTTTAAAAAGTGAACCTTCACATGGAAAAAGAAATACAGACAAAAATAGACAAAAAAGTTGATGTTTTAGTGGAGGTTTATCATTAGAACAACAGATTAAATAGACTATCTACAGCCTATATGCATGTTGACATCATGATACATTTCAGACTAGAATATTTTTAAATACACGTATGACGTAAACTCACTTTTCACTGAAAGTGCACGAGTTTATGAAATTCTGGATCTGGATTCACTAACACAGGCCATTCTGGCAATACAGCTTGACTTATATAATATTACAGCACATTAGTTCAAGACACGCAAATGCATGCTTTTGCTAATTGTGGTCTACACTAAATCCACAAAGTCATTTACAACAATGCAGTGAATGATTTTGCATACTGTTACTGTAATGCTAAAAGAAACTGCCTTTCAGAACTTTTATAGCATAATGTAAAACACTAAGAGGTCAACATATTGGAATTTTGTTAACTCTTTCTACAAAACACATATCTAAGTCTTTAAAGTAAAAAACATAATGGTTAAAAATAAATTAATTTTACAAAATGTGCAGCCAATGATGAGCATATGGCAGTCAGTCAAGCACTGGTATCAAAGGACAGCATCTCTCTTATGTGCACAGACATCTTTCAAATGGAGGGCACTTCAAGCAGTTATTTTCATGATTTAATGCTGCTTTTTAAATAAGATTCCAAACTGAAAAGCATGGAAAATAAGAATGGCTAACATCACTGTGACCCAGCAGAGCTGCAATGTTCTTAAAAATGCACACAGACTGTAAACAATTAACAGCGCAGCCCTAGATATAGATTCCAAGAGTGGCCTTTCACGCGCACTTCTCTGCATACGCCCTGCTCTCATTACTCAGTTCAGCTCTCCCCCCTTTAAACCTTCGACATCCACTACTATGAGTTATATAACACTAGAAACCGATTACATAAAAGAGGCCAGCAACGCTTGGAGGCATAAAATGTTATCACACTAGTGCAAAAAGCAATACAGCACTCAAGCATACAGAAAGGTACATTTGCAGTGGAACTCCTGTCAAATTTTAAAATGGTGGCTTACACATGGCCAGGCTAACACATCAACGAGCTGCTATTATTTAGTCTCCTTCATTGTCACCTCCTTTTCCCCATCCATTTCTTCTACCAGAAGCAAACAGCCCGCATTCAACCCAAAACCTCTCGAGTAACATTACTTCCTTAAAGCTGCTGCTCCTGACCTTCAGTTTCCAGCCCCCCATAGTTGGAAATGAAGCCACATTCCCATTGTAATATGATGGGGGCTCACAATAGGTGTGAGAATTTCAGAGTTTCAAAGGTTCACAATAATTTTCCTTATTCTGAGCCTTATTGTTCACAATGAGGAAAATAAAACTGAAATTTCTTCAAAAAAGGGGAAAAACAGGCAAGTCTCACAAAACATTCTGTACAATATATTCTCAGTTCTGAACGATATAGACAGTCTAATAATATATATGATACATAACCAAGGTAGCAAAATCCTTACTCTGCTTTTGTGTATAACATAAAATACAGGAGGAATGCAATAGATAACAGTATGATCCAAATGGAAAATCCAAGGAAGGCTGGAGCTTGCATAGCAATTGGGGAATAGGAAGAAATATTTAAATCTGCATAAAACTACTAGTTCACCTTTACAGTCATGTGAAAAATAAAGTACACCCTCTTTCAACTCTATGGTTTTATATCAGGACATAAAAAATCATCTGGTCCTAACCAGGTCCTAGAATTAGGTAAATCTAACCATTATTTAACAGAAAATAAGCCAACATGCAGAAGCCATGTGTGAAAAACTAAATACACCCCATGATTCAGTAGCTTGTAGAACCACCTTTAGGAGCAATAACTCGAAGTAATCATTTCCTGTATGAGTTTATCAGTCTCTCGCATCATTTGAGGAATTTTGGCTCACTCTTCTGTACAACATTGCTTCAGTTCATTGATGTTTGAGGGCATTCGTTTATGCACATCTCTCTTAAGGTCCCGCCACAGCATCTCAATGTGGTTGGGGTCTAGACTTTGACTTGGCCACTCCAATACCTTGATTCTTTTCTTTTTCAGCCATTCAGTTGTAGATTTGCTGGTGTGCTTGGGATCACTGTCCTGTTGCATGACCCAATTTTGTCCAAGCTTTAGCTGTCAGACAGATGTCCTTATTTGTCTCTAGAATACTTTGGTATAAAGAGCAGTTCATAGTCGACTCGATGACTGCAAGGTGCCCAGGTCCTGTGGCTGCAAAACAAGCCCAAATCATCACCCCTCCACCACCGTGCTTGACAGTTGGTATTTGGTGTTTGTGGTGATACGCTGTGTTTGTTTTTCACCAAACATGGTGTTGTGCATAATGACCAAACATCTCCACTTTGGTCTCATCTGTCCAAAGGACACTGTTCCAGAAATCTTGTGGTTTACAGGCCCTCACAGACTACAAAAGGAAGAACATCCGTGCACCTGCCCATGATGCCACCCTGCCTAATGAGCTCAACACCTTCTATGCTAGATTCAAAGTCAGCAACACAGAACCAGTCAACAGAGCTGCACCCTCCGCAGCTGACCAGGTGAGGTGAGGAGATCTCTGCTAAAAGTGAACACACGCAAGGCTGCAGGACCTGACGGCATACCCAGTCGCGTCCTCAGAGCCTGCGCCAATCAATTGGCAGGTGTATTCACAGACATTTTCAACATGTCTCTGGCCCAAGCTGTAGTCCCCACCTGCTTCAAGACAACCACCATCATCCCAATACTGAAGAAAACCACAGTGACATGCCTTAATGACTACCGCCTGTTGGCATTAACTCCTGTTATCATGAAGTGCTTTGAGAGGCTGGTCATGGGCCACATTAAGGATACCATTCCAGACACACTGGACGCATACCAATTCACCTACCGGCCCAACAGATCCACAGATGACACAATCTCCATTGCCATACACACTGCCCTATCCCATCTGGATAAAAAGAACACATACGCAAGACGACTATCGACTTCAGCTCAGCTTTTAACACCATCATTCCAGAGAAACTAGTCAAGAGACTCAGTGCACTGGGTCTTGACACCACCGTTTGCAACTGGATTGGGGACTTTCTGACAGGCAGACCTCAGGCTGTCAGGCTTGGAAACCACACCTCTGGCACACTAACTCTGAAACAGGTGTGTGTGCTTAGTCCTTTGCTCTACTCCCTCTACACCCATGACTGTAAGGCCAAACATAACACCAACTCCATCATCAAGTTTGCTGACGACACCACAGTTGTAGGTCTGATCACAGACAATGATGAGAGGAGCTACAGGGAGGAGGTCAATCTCCTTACAAGGTGGTGTGAAGACAAAAACCTCACCCTCAACATCAGCAAAACCAAGGAGATGATCGTTGATTTCAGAAAACTGCAAAACGGACATGCCCCTATCCACATCAACGGGACTGAAGTGGAAAGGGTCAGTAACTTGAAATTCCATATCACTGAGGAACTCACATGGTATCTCAACGCCACCTGTCTGATCAAGAAAGTGCAACAGTGCCTGTACTTCCTAAGACGGTTGAAGAAGGCTAAGATATGTCCCCAGATCCTCAATAACTTTTACAGATGCACTACAGAAAGCACACTGACAGGTTGCATCACAGTGTGGTATGGCAACTGCAGTATTACTGACCGCAAAGCCCTACATTTGGAGGTGAAAACTGCCCAGTCCATCACCGGGGATGCTCTCCCATCTATCCAGGACATTTAAGACAAACGGTGCTAGAGGAAAGCTCCCTCCCTCACTGTTTGACCCTCTACCATCTGGAAAAGAGTACCGGAGCATTTGGGCCTGGACTACCAGACTCAGTTTTTACCCCTGCACTATCAAACTATTAAACTCCCAACCTCTCTCACCTATGATCTGAACCCTCACTGTGCCTTCTCTCTTTATAAAAACGCAAACACACATTGAAATCTACCTCTACCTTCATGGCAAGAAGTTAAGTCCCCATAATTTTCTATCTTTTTTTTCATTCTGTTGATGTATGATTTTGCACAACTGATGTTGTTTTGCACATTGCCCGTTTTCTCTGTCTTTCTTTTTTTATACAATTGTATTGTTGTTTTTGTTGTACTGCTTACCATCTGAGAGCTTGCTAAATAGCACTTTGTTATACCATATACCTGTGTATGAGTATAATGACAAACTTGAACTTGAACTTGTTTGTTTAGATGCAACTTTGCAAACCGAAGCTGTGCTGCCATGTTCTTTTTGGAGAGAAGGGGCTTTCTCCTGGCTACCCTTCCATGAAAGGCATAATTGTTCAGTCTTTTTCTAATCATACTGTCCTGAACTTTAACATGTTAACCGAGGCCCGTAGGTCCCTAGATGTAGATCTTGGGTTCTTTGCGATTTCTCTGAGCATTATACCTTAGGGTGAATTTGATGGGGTGCCCACTCCTGGGAAGACTGGGAACTGTCTTGAATGTTCTTCATTTGTAAATAATCCTTCGCACTGTATCTTGAGAATATATCAAAAATGCTCTTTGTTAGATTGAAACTGCACCCTAGAATTTTGCTTCTGGGACAAACACCAGATGAATTGCCATCAGAGGCAAAGAAAGACTTGTTTAGAATTGTCAGAATTGCAGCCATGAAACAAATCACCAGAAAGTGCTCCAAACCAGACAGGCCTTGTGTTTAAATATGGAAGGTCTCTATGAATGAACTATATCTCATGAAGAAATGTTCCCACAGAATTAGAAATCAAAAACATATATTTATAAAATGTTAGCCAAAATGGGAAAGATATGTACAAGTGCTCTCTTGGTAATGTAATAGCACAAAAATGCAGCAGAAAATTAGAACTTCTATAAAAAAAGTATTTTAACTTATTTTCATTTTCGAGTGTATATGCTCTGCCTTTGTACTTATTTTTAATGCTATTTTTACTACATAATAGCATATAAATATTTTATCTGATTTTAAAACTATCTTATAGACTAAATCTCGATACCACAATTGACCTGCACTACCTCGTGAAGCAGCCTTTCCATTTAGCAATCTGATCTTAACAGATCCCTGAAGCTAAGAAAAGCAGGGCAGAGAGAGACCTGCAGTGAAAATCACATCTCTACCCAAGTGCTGTAGGATGTGCTGTCCTGCGGATGAGACATTCAACTGAGGTCCTGACCACTTGGTCATTAAAACCCCCATGAAACTCTGGGAAGAGTAGAGGGCCTGAAAACCAATGCTCTGGTTACATTCCACTGGGCCTGCACGATCTGATCTTTCTCATTTTCACCTTTAAAGCAACTGCTGAAGTATTTCCTTCTCCATCTAATCAGCTGTGCCTGGGGCAGCTGCACATCAACTGAAGTTAACAGGTTTTAAAGCAGGTCTCCTACTATATGTCTTTTGGGCTGAAGAGCACTATACAAATGCAAGTTATTATTTAACCATGATGGGCTGCAGTGTTACAGCTACGGGATTTCTTACAGCCTCTGTTTTCAAAGGACCTATTTGCATACAAATTGAAATCCCAGTCTATACTACTATTCCCCTCAAGTGTGCACTACTGATGTCATACTCCAGCATGGTTTCATTTTGAGGTTTCAAAAAGGAGTAGCCTTTTATTATATTCAACTAAGCTTTTTTTAAAGCGGTATTACTGCAATATTGTTTCAGTGTTTTTTTACATGGTGATTATGGGAATTCTTTAACAAATGGTCTGAAAGGGAGTTCTGGATCATGACGCAACCAAATGAGCAAATATATAACCTTTGAGCTGAATACAAGCAGAAATTGCAGAGGAACAAAAACAACAAACTGAAGGCTGGCAAGGTGATGCAATGTTTTTAGAACCCCAAATGAAGCAGGTGAAAAGATACAGTAATACGTAATTTTTACTTTTTGGTTTTCTACTGGTTGGAAAATGGACCTAATACCTGTAACAAACTTTTGATCCATGAAAGCTTTCTCTCAGAGCACTGGCTGAGGCCCACTGCCTGCTGTGGGTGCTCTGAGCCTGCACCATCGGGATGGGTGTCCCAGTGACACCAGCAAGAGATGCACTGCTCCTCCAACCAGCTCTCCCGCAATGCTTAATGGAGGGAGCCAGAGGCTGCTATACTTCAACTATGGCTGTAAAGCAGTTGTAGGCGTCCTTCTTTCCCAAGGCCAAGACGGCTCAAGGCTGTGCAAAAGCACCACCAAATTAAAACCTGGAGTAATGCCATACTGGTTTTAGCAAACCCTGTTTCAATGAAGAAACCACGCTGTCAGCTGGAATAAATTCCAGAAAGCACAGTTGTGCATCCAGATCAAGGTTTCCCACCTCTGTTGTAAAGCCTAGCAGACAAACAACGATAAAAGTAAAAATGTTCTTGGTCTGGCAAACTTCTCAAACTTCTCTTGTTACAGTAATGACTATGTCTGCTTGAAAGATATTACTTGATGGATAAAGACCAGTAGTTGGGTAGCAGTGGTCCCTTACCGGTCTCCTTGTTGCTCGAAGTCGATTTTTCATTTGATGTCCTCAGCCTCAACACTTCGTCGCAGGAGGCTCTTTCCACCAGAAGCATCGTTCCTTTAGTATTTCTGCCTCAGGTCCTGCATGTCACCTTGCTCCTGGTGCCATCAATCATCTTGAAACAAAGCCACTGTTAACTTCCTGTCAGATGGTTGATAAAAAACAAGAACTGCTTTAAATCACCCCACACAATAAATATATTGCAGTTGTCTCACTAGCTTCAAAAATGCCATTATGGCTTAGACACATTCCTGAAGAGACTTTAACACTAACAAGACATTTCACATTTAAAATTCTGTGCTATTCTAATAACAGCTTGTAAGATTCCTAGACTCTGGACGAAAATGTCAATGTTACAGTTATTGTAAGGCCTAATTTATAGTGCTGTACATTAGGAGTTTTTGCACTGTTCCTTGATTATACTGGATGTGAACAGCATTGGAAGAAGGTGTCTGTTAAAATAATATTAAAAGACACTTGTTGTCTCTCCTTCCATCTGAGTAAGGATGAACTGTACGCAATTTGAAACCCAAGGCACTGGAAGATTTTGCCTAAGGTATAAATGACAGAATTATAGTCAAACCTGCTTGAACCACACCCTATAAAGGCCATCTTAAGGGTTCCTTTAATATTGTGCAATCCAGTCATACCTAACAATGGGTAACAAAAAACAATAAAGCTTTTTGTCCAATTAGCAAAGAAAAGCTGTTTACAACTAGTAGGAAACCCATTTGAGATAGCCTGACACAGAGATTCCTCTCACTCATTGATACTGTAGCTCACACACAGAAATCTCTTCAAGGTACAGAGCATTTGCTGAAGAAAAACATCTTAAAAAATGTACATCATCTTGGCACACAAAAGGACAGCAAATGTGTAAAGTCTACAAGGAAACTTTAAAAAAAGAACCTCACAGTGCATACGAGGAGTCCTTCACTTAGTTTTAATTATGTAGAAACATAATAAAAGGGGAAAAAAACAAAGCCAAAACAGACCAGAGATAAAGCCTGTGACAGGTGAAATATCGAAAGAGGAAAACTGCATAGAGATTAAATCAAAAACCGTTAACATCCTCACTTAATCCTACAACATTTTTTTTTCCCTAAGGAAAGCATAAATTAAATGGTTCAACCCAGACAGCCTGCTCGTTTAGTTTGGCATTTATGTCATTCTCAGGCCATGTGATTGAAATGTTGAAGGGCCCAGAATCTGCAACTCATTTCTTGGCTGAAAGAAGGATTTCTGGAATCATTTTGGGATAAAAATCGAAAGCAAGGATTATCTTTCAAAACCATTTAATGTAATGTACTGTATGGTTCAAACCATGCTGCATTTGCACAGCTCTGATCCTCAGGTAATAAACATGATTCAATTAAAACTGATCAAATTAAATGAACACAATATATTACCCAACTTTACTGGTTGAAAATAAATATTCTGGTGTGGGACCATACAGCAAGTACCATGGAATGCGCTATATAAAATAAAAACATATTATTAGTAATACATAATTATTAGAGATCGACCCCTTGCCTGACACACTGTCCACTGCATTGATCAATAAACCTGCAAGCCAATCCAAGCAATTTGATATGGTGATCATGACTCATCCTCATACTTTTTTGAGGGGGTTCCATGCCAGATCACCTTTAAAATGCAGCAGTACGGAGTAGTGGTTAGGACTCTGGGCTCTAGGCTGCAAGGCTATGGGTGTGAATCCCAGTTAGGATGTCGATGTTGGGACTTTGAGAAAAGTACTTCACTCACACCACCGTAGTAACTATATACTGCAGTATAAAAGGGTCTTCAGATAATTACAATAAATGAAAATGTATTCTCAATTGTCTTCCTTGTAAAATAGGACTACATAATAAAAACAGGTCCCAGAAATATTTAGACCTAATTGATAAGTCATGCTTACATTACTAAATCGGTCTGGAAGGCCAAATCAAACGCAATTTGGTCACACGTTTCACAGTTTTCAAGGCTAGTCTCTGCTACTCAGAACATAAACAGATGCTTCTGTGCAACAACATCTGTCTGCTCTTAAACCAAGGTATCCTGTAAGAAGAAATACAAACTTCAGAAACCTGCCAGTGGGTGCAAAATAAACTGCATAGACACAGACGCTGTCAGTTAAAAACTAGTCACAAGATCAAACTTGCATTTCAATGGCATTTTAATGAAAATCAAAACATGAGTACAAGTATTTTGAATTTCCCAGTACTTTGTACAATGTGTTCATTGCATAAAGGATCCAAGTACTGTACTTAATTATAAATTAATTTATATTTCACATGAGATTTTTTTTTTACATGTTTCATTCTGTTAAAAGGTTTGCGGCCACAGTCGACAACTAAAAGTTATTTTCCCTCACAGAGCAACACTTTGAGTTCCTGGCATGAACCATCGCCTATTCTTCTTGCCATTTCTTCATCATCAAACTAAATAAAGGACCCTGAATCCTTTCTACAAAGTGCTTACCCTCTTTACAATACTGATATATTTCTGTCCATATTTTACAACAGGCCATGTTACTGGTACACACAACTAGTGCTATTTGATAAGAACATCTCAAAGCTCAGGGATTTTCAGCTTATACAGGAAAAAACTAAAATATTTGCATACTAGTACTTGTTTGCTGTGCTGAGCTTAATGGACTGGCAGATCACTACATTCTTTCCATCAGGCTGCTAACAGTGTTAAACGATGATACTCACAGCCTGCTTTTTTCGCCATGGCAACCAGTGTTCTTGACACAAAAACCAAATGGGCAACAATAGTTACTATATGCAGAAATAGCCCAGTATTAAGGCAGACACAGGTATTTTACTGCTGCCTACATACTCTATATCAGTTTTCAAATAAGAAACCCAGTGTAAATTTCAACACTAAAGGTTCCATTGGTATCTAGTGGTGATTAATATCTTCCACTATAGAGTGTTTCAAAATCCAGCAGGCCAGTTTATCACAGCAGGACCTTCACCAAATTTTGAGAGGTTGAAATTCTATATATTACCAGAAGATGCTAATTGGTAAACAGTTTAAACCTCTTCATGACAATAAATGACAATTCAGATCATTAGAAACCAGACAAAATTAAGCTTGACCTTTTCCACCAGTTTTGCAGACGTTGTCTTATAATGTTTGATGTTTCTACCATTTCCTCCTTAATTCAAATGATTACGGACCATTAACATATCTTCTCTACTCGTCCAAAGCAGAAATGTCAGCATAGCGCAAGCTTTTGCATAAGTGTTAGGCGTACATTCATTATTAAATCATTTTAAGAGCTTTTATTACAAATCAGTTAAAACCGATACAAAGCTTAGCACATATTGGGGCATTTTACTGTCAAAAAGTAAAATCTTAATAATTATAAAGCTAGCAAGAACAAAATAGACTAATTTAGGTTTCCCATGGGAACACATTTTTTGCTACATATGATTCAGAAAGTTATAGTATCAAATCATCAAATACCGGCGGCTAACCCTGACTGCTCCTGTCAATGTTCTTCTGTGACAAACTGTAAGGAGCATTTAGAAAGAACAAAGTGTGACCCAAATTCCTTAGAGATCGGTCCAGAACCTGAGGCTTTATTCTGCTAGAGCTGACATTACGCAATCTGTTGTAGCTTCATGTGCAACATAATACAAAGGACAGGCTAAAATTTTGCCCTTCGTTGAAAATGTAGAACCGAACTCCTTAAAATATCGCAGTGCTCAAAGGATCAAATGTGGCAATAAATACGCCATAAAAGTTGCTTTGTACTCTGCCTTACTAGTTGATATTTACAGATTGCTCGAACTTGCACCCATTATTACTATTCATTATTATTTTTATTTGCTTAGCAGGCGTCTCACCAAAGGGCATCTGTTATTAAAATGGTGAACAGTGCTTACCGAACTTAACAAAAAAAGTAACCGAGTGTAACTCACTGTGAGGGTATAGTACGGTGTTGGTTAATGTATTTTAGGTTTTTTAGCAGTGAAGCGCCAGCGGAAAACAGCAGATATCTAAAAAAAAACTTACAAAGTATCTGTTGAAGCACTGTATAATTTCCGCTAAACTCATTTTCTATTTCAACTTATTCTCTATAATGTTTTAAACCCGAAGATTTCTCAAATAAAATGTGTTGTCTTTAATGATGTAACTATATTAAAAAAGACGTTTAAGCCACAATTTAAAAAAAACTTGAAACGTTATCTTAGTAAAAAGGTAAGTCCTTAAGTAATTATATTAGTGTGCTGCAAAATGGATGTTTTCAAACAGACATGGTATGTGAGAAATACCAATCTTTTACAAAAGAACAAAATATGATACCCTTATCTTATAATGACATTGATTGTATTGCAAATGTTTTATCTAGAGTGAATATCACCTGAACAAAAATGCACTGCATATGCATGAAGCCTTATATAAAAAACACAACATGGAAAAAGTCTAAATATGTTCATTTTAAATACTGCCATCGTCTTATTTCATTGCTAGCAGGAGCAGCATGGGTTATACCACAGCATGTGATACTAAACTGCTTTCAAATTAATGTATAAACATATATAAATATGAATAAAAAATACAATAGACTTTTGAATTAATGACTACATACGCAGCAATAATTATTTAAAACAGATCTAGTTTCCTTTCATCGGAAAAGAAATGCACTTACCTTTTTCTGATTAGTGTAGATTCTGAGAATAGCTTCCTCCCAGAACTACACTCACATGCAGCGTTCCCAACAAGATCGCCCGCTGTAGCCAATGACAATGGACCTGTGGCATACAAAGGATTCTGGATATTGAAGTTCTTCCCAAGGTTAGGGCTGGTACGCAGACTAAAACGAGAAATATGAATTATGAAGCAAACAACTGTGCACGGCATACGAATTTATTTAGTAATTCAATCGGCTCCTTTGCTTTGAGACATTATGAAAAGGGCGTTACAAATGCACACATCATTTTTTTGTGCTTTATCTACTAATTGTTGTTTGGGAAAACACTTTACATGACGGAACCGATACAATCAAAACCTGTTTCCGTTTCGTTTGAATATAAAGAAGACAATGCAATGATACTATGAGTTATTTCAACTCATTGTTTTATGTGTGAAGTCAACGTGCAACTTCAGTGTGAAAATTTACGAATTCTGATGAGCAGTGTAATATGCAATCATGGGAATAATAAAGTTTCAAATGAATATTTGAACTGATACGGTGCAAATTGCAATTCCACCCTCTTCCATTAAATCAGTTAATCGTGTGACAACGGGGAGAGAACCAATATGCAGGCAAGCAAATTAATCTGTCTGGTTGCGTACATGCCTAAATATGCATATACTTAACACAAAACTTCACACAGAAGTAAACATGACACCAACTTTTTAGCATGTCCGAACCTGGACAGGAGTTAAAACAGTCGTTAAGTGACACCTGTGTATTTTCACTCGAAGCCTTTTAGCCATCCAAATAACCGATCTAAATAATGTGCAGTGGAGACATCTGTAGGTCGCGAAAATGAAAGAGGTTTTATATTGGCAGTCAAATCACTTAAAATCCATCAGTCAACAATAGTAGATGAATTAAAAAAGGCATAGCAGTATGAGGTTTTATTCATTCATCAATGAAAAGCTTTCATAAAATTAAGATAGTCAAGACTTCAAAAAAGGAGAAGAAAATAAGTTTTTTTTAAGAAAGCCACCTCTTTTGTAACACTGCATAGTGACCACAAGAGGACACTCAAATCTTTTTATCTTTCTGACGTTAACAACAATTAGACGCCTTTTACCTTCGATAAATCTTGAACCAGCCCTGATACTGTCATTAAAGGCAGATACATTCAATCTTTGCATTCTCTTTGTCCATATTTTTTTAAAAATAAATTACTGTAATTGAAAAACAAAAACAATCACCAATCTATATTTTGAGAATTTCCTTTTTTCATGCGTTTCTTTCTGCTAAAAGGGTCGCGGCCACAGTCGACAACTAAAACTTATTTTTCCTCACAATTTGAGTCCCTGGCAGCCTAAACAACTGGCACCATCCCACATCCCCACATTCCACTGAATAAATGGGCATCATGGATCTTCATCCTTATACTGCACATGATGGAATGTGGGCCAAAATAAAATATAAAGTAAATTAAAGAAATAACATTAGGAACATTATAAACAAAATGAGATCGTCCAGCCCATGGTTTACTTGTAACACGTAGCCAAGGACCTCATCCAGTTGTTTTTGAAGCATCTTATCTGATCCAGACATCCACAAGTCTTGGTGTGGAGAAATGTCACCTATTGGTGGTCCTGAATTCATACCCACTTAATTTTCTTGGCTGTTTTTCTCACTAGAGATCCCAGTGTAGTCTGCCAGATGACTTTATCAATACTTTTGAACATTTCCATGTATTTCAGGTCCCCCTATAATAATAATTATGATTCCCTTAAGGGCCACACTTGATCTCATACTTCTTTAAGTGGATTTCAGAGAGGCAATTCTTTGCAATATGACATGTCATTTTCCAAACCGCCATAAATATATACCATAAAGTGTCGTGGGAAGCTGGAGCCTACCTGCAAACAATGAGCGCAAGGCAGGGTTCACCCTGGCCGCGGCGCCAGTCCATCGCAGGGCAAGTGCAAACCAGTCATATATGGGGACAACTTGTAGGCCACGGTAAAGGCTGAGGGGGGAAATTTGGCCCAGACGCCTCCCATCAACATCACCACTCCCTACGCCCTTCAGATTTATATACTGACATCAAAAGATATTTACCGCTTAACTGCAGCCAGTTCACAAAGCCATCAAGAACATGAGAATCATTTTTGGGCATAAGTAGTTCAGGTGGGTAGCTGTGGCAGCCTGCGTAGGCTGCAAAGGAACAAGTAAAGGTTTATTCCATGCTGAAAAGAGAAGAAAGGAAACACAATGTTTTGGCTATGGAGCATTCATTGGGCATAGGTACAATTACAAGCTACTAAACAGATCCATCCATTCTCTAACCAATGTATCCAATACAGGGTTGAGGGGAAACCGGAGCCTATCCTAGAAAGCAATGGGTGCAAGCATACACAGGATACCAGTCCATCGCAGAGCTTGCACGGATATGCACACACTCACACCAGGGCCAAGTTTCCCAGAAGCCCCATTCATCTACCAATATAGCCTTGGGCTATGGTAGGAAACCAGAGCACCCAGAGGAAAGACAGGGAGAACACAGAACTCCACACAGATAGCACCTCAGGAATTGAACCCAGTGCCCCAGCGCAGCAAGGCAGCAAAGCTAACCACTTTGCCACCCCACAAATATGATATACAATTTCATTATAATAAATAACATTTGTCATTAACAGGGATAATCAACACCATTACAGATAATGGCATGCACAGCCAGCGTTGGAAGCAGTCCAAATTGTACACCGATGGTATATGTTCTTCACACAAGATTCCTGATGCTGTTCCATTCCTTTAAGAGCCAGGAGAAGCACTCGTCTCTGAGCCCAAGATGGCATATCCTAAGTTCATCTCACAAATGCTGACTGGAGCTCACATCTGTCAAGTAGGGATTTGACAGCATCACGGTTGTAGTTACACAGGCAGATGTGCTTTGCCCTGCTGGGTGAACCTGCAGGAAGGGAAGCAAGCGATGACCCAGTACTTGACCAATCTTACCAACTGCATTAAGTTGTCATGACTTATAGTGTTACAGATCATGGCCTGATATTGACAGATTGTGTTAGGCTGTAACATCTTGCCTGATTAAAAAATGCTGGCTAGTGTGCTTAGACTTAGTCCCGTTTCTAACGTACCAGTGACATAAAGACACTGTACTCTTTGCAAGGGGAGTGTATTATTTTCTTCCTGTGCTTTTTCTTCTTGATTTTCACCAGACTTATCATTTAATAGGTTAAATCAGCCCAAAACAAGTCTCAGCCATGAATGATCAATTAACCAAAACAAAATTACATTTACTCAGTATCCAAAATAAGTATACTTTATTTATCTAAAAACATACATGCATAGAGTTACAGTTTTGGTTTGATATACAGTATACCTTGTCTATGTTTTTTCATCAAAATTCATATATTGCTCCCTAATAAATGGTCCTGTGTGGCCTTTATAGGCAGATTATCTTTAAATCCCAGAAAACTGTTGTCTTGATAAGTTTACTGATAGTGGAACTTCTTGATTGATGTAGACTCCAGATACTTCCAGATGCTGGGTTTGATCTAAGTCCCAATAGTAAATGTGTATCAACACCTTTAAAGAGACAGTCCCAATGGTTGACTGGATCCTCAGTTAAGATTTCTTAAAGCTACTCTCCCGATTCCTTCCAATAGCACCAATCGTGTGTGCTGAGGCTTCAGGGTATCCATTTTGTAGAGGCTTTTGGCAAGCTTAAATATGAAGATAATGTCTAAAATACTTCCAACAGAAATCCCAATCTCTTATCTGTCACAATGTGATGCCATTATTAAGGTTACTGGCATTCATATTTTCTGCAATGATACCAGCAGGGTATTTGGACCCACACTCACACCTGAGTACACATTAGCAGGTCCAATCATACCCAATACTCTAACCAAAAAGAGGATATTAAAAAAATATCATTATCATGTACTGTATTTACAGTACAAGACAAATATTCCAATGGCAGCTGATGTAACGGCAATTAGAATTCACTACACTGTGAATAGTATTGACATCACTTATCACCTATCCATTTTTGAGGGTCACAAAAAAGTTGCAGCTCATGTTTTGTTTTTTTATCCAATAGATCCAAGGTGATGTACTGTAGCTGTACCTATTTTTTTAAAACGCACTAACTGAATCCAGGGCACTTTAAAACCCTGATGAAAAGATTGATACGTGGAGCAGAAGATGTGTTGTTTCTGATTTTTGATCTTCTCTCCATCCCTTTTCATAACACAGAGCTGGCTTCTTCTTTCTGTGACTACATACTAGAAAGAAGAACCATCTTGTTTTCCCGTCTTGAAACCTTGCTCTTCATTACACTACAGGTTTTGGTTCCTGTCTTGCTCAAGCATTAGTGTAAAACTGCAGAATCTGCAAAAGAGAAGTCAGAGGTTGTCTGATTTCCATAAAACATATCTTTACAGTCAAGGGTGAAATTAACCAAAAGTAGCAAGGCTCATCATTCCGTGTTATGGAAACTAAAAAAAA
This sequence comes from Lepisosteus platostomus, assembly GCF_059453375.1. NCBI lineage: Eukaryota > Metazoa > Chordata > Actinopteri > Semionotiformes > Lepisosteidae > Lepisosteus > Lepisosteus platostomus. The sequence goes on along the minus strand of NC_142621.1, from coordinate 25,085,018 downwards.
AAGCAAACATTAATGCCCTATGGCTTTGTTCTGTAAACATTTACTGTGCCCTAGTCAACATGGGTCATTGCAGTATGCTTTGTGACAGCACCTACCCAGGGAAACCACTCCAAAACACAGCAACCTATTGGTTGACTTCCTCTAACTGGCATGTCTGATAACGAGCACAGAGTGAAAGGAAATCAGAGCAGTACTGATGTCAGTGAGGCAACATGAGTAATGAGTAATGAGTAATGAACCACAAGAAATAACTTTTAAAAGCTAATGGAGGTTCCCATTTAAAAGAACTCAGTTTTGGCTTGTATTGGCTTACCTCTGAAAAATGCTGAGGATTGGTGTGGTGACTAGATCCAGTTTACGTCAGTAACTCAGTGAGGAATTTGGGGTTCTGACAGACAGTCCCAGGGAAAACCAGTCTTGCCAACGCACAACCATTAGGTTGAACAAATGACAGGAAAATTCAGGTTGATGACGAACCCGGTTGGCTGTTCACCTACGCATCCAGTGGCTGTCACTGTGGGATGCAACTTGATTTCATTTTCAGAAAAAAAAAGATTTTTTGCTCCAGGTGAAAAACCTTTGTTTCCGGGCCACTATTCAACAAAGGCCATCGAGCTAATTGTCAAGATGTATAAAATGAAAACATTTCAGATTTTCATCATAAAAAATGGGTGAGCTCATAAAAAATGATCTGCTGTTTGCTATAAAACATCTAGTCGTAGCGGCAATTTCATACCATTATCTGTACATCTCAAACATTCTTGGTCGTTTTCCGTATGAAGATAACTTTGCCTTAAATTAATAGTTTTTGTAATCGTCCGTTTTGTTTGTAAGACAGTCTGTGCTACAATTTGTTAGAAAATGGCTAACTTGCATAACCATGTTGATGATCTTAATAATAAAATATATAAGGTAAAAAAAAAGTCTTGTAACAGGGATAAGTTGAAAGACACACAGATGTAGTTTGTTTTTAGGGTGTTTCATACATTAAGTGCAACAGCTATAAAAAGTCCATTTCAATCATGTGGTTGGGTTTCGCTTTTGCAGTGCAGACTCTGACTGAGGTGTCTGCGAGGACACATGCAAGCGAGCCTAGCCCCGCGAACTCATCAACCTTGACCACTGACATGAAATTAGTTTGCTTGCAAAAGAAAACCCACATAGTCTCTTTGCACACCAAGTGTTACTTCTTCTGTTCTTGGGCAAGATATTCCATTAACACTGTTTTGGAAACAAATATTTGTAGCTCTTATAGAATAAACCCCACAATGGTGCAAGTGTTTTGCAAATGCCATATTATTTCCTAAAGGTGAGGTCAGCAGCCCTGTAGCATCCTAATATAGAATCGGTACCTCACTGCACTGAAAGGAAATACAAAGTTTAGGCTGTGGCTGATCACATACAGTAGGTGAGGCAAATGATTTTGTTGCAGTGCATTCACCTTAAGAGAAAAAATGTTATAAAAAGAACAAGGGTACATACTAAATTTGCCATTAACTCTCTCAGCTCCTCTCCACTGACACTTTGCATGGTCCTATTCACATTCCAAAAGGCCTCTTACAAATGTATTTCTACAGTCTGACATACAACAGGCTGAAGCCTGTTACCAATAGCATGAATTCAGCAAGATGCAAACATAGTGACAATCCTTGGTGATCTCACTAATGCACAACAAAGATTAAGTTAGGATCTTACAAAACCTAAACTAACAGGAGGAGGAAACAGGCTTTTCAGATAGTAATAATGGACAGACTCCAAAGACAGAAACATCTTCAGAGCAAACGGAAAAGGAAACTAGTGTTCATAAAAGATAAGCTTTGAGAGTGCTCATTTTAAGTATTTCAAGTTTAAAAAAGGAAATGTTAACTATTTTTTTTTAGCAACAAAAGAGGACCTGGTCTTGAAACAGGCGTTGTACTAAAAAAAAAACAAAAACAGAACATTATTTTAATCTTTTCCTGAATTAGAAAGCGGCAGAGTGGTAAAGGGGATTCCCATTAGCCACAAATATGTTACCTTCCACCTTCAGGAAGATGACACTTGAGAATAATCTTTATATGTATGCTTACGGTGGGAACAATTCAGCAAGAGCGAAATAAATTACTTCAGTCAACCAACAACAGAAATTAAGAAGTACAGCCATTATGAAGAAATTGCCTTTTTGCTTACAGTTGGTTTCTATTTGAACTCTTTTCCATGAAAGAGAAAAGGTCAGAATGACTTTCCTTTCACTTCTGTATTTTACACAAATACAAGGATTCATGTTTTTTGTTGTTGTTGTGGCCCTTAACACATTTTAATTATGTTGGTCAGAATATCTCTATTAAGGACAAATGTGCTAAACTTGTAATCACTCCTAAATCAAGAATAGCATATTACTGTGGTCTCCTTAAACTTATAATTCTATCAAGTTAGGTCAACAGTTTCCAGGGGAGAGACACACAAAAAAACCTGAACATCTAAAACCCTAAGTACGGTTTTATCACATCTTCATCATTTTGTAGTCTTGCAGTCAACTGTCTTGCTGGGCATCAGACATGATATTCATAAACCATTAACAACCTCCTCCAACAGGTGCTGACAGAGTAATAATACCCCGTAACTGTAAACTAGCTAATGTAGCACCCATCTATGGAAAAAAGTGAAAATGTTAACCAAATAGTCTGATTTTTTATACTGCATCTATTGTGTTTGAGGTTATAGAAGTGATAGCTCTGATTCAAGGGTATAGTCAATGTTGATTTCAAAAATACTTAACAACTAAGATGTCTTTGAACCTGCCAGAGCAGTAATACAGACCATGTGACAAGATATAACTCCCAGACAAGACAGATTTTCCAAAGACTTTTGACAAAGTTATACATTAAATATCAATTATCAGATGGTAGGCATTCAAGGTAATGTATGTTGTCTAAAAAAGACCACTGAAATGGGATCTCCAGTTGTAGAGATGTAATTAAGTGAAGAGTCACACAAATCTGTATTAGTACCACTGCTCTTCCTAATTTTAAACATCTAGGTTTTGTTAAACTAAAGTTGTCAGATGATACCACATGGGGAGGATAAGTAAAGCTTAAAAAATAAGACAAAATGGACAAAACTACTAAATGGTATTTAACGCAGACAACGCTAAACGCAGGTAGCACAAATTATGACTAGATACAAGACGGAAAAAAGAGCTACATGTAAAATAGATTGTCTATGCTGATACAGATTTATCGCCCATCAGTTCTAGACAATGTGGGAGAATCCATAAAAAAATGAGAACATAATGTTAGGACATGTAGCTTAAAGTGCAGGATTTAACATCACTTTATTAGCCATATACAATTTCTTGCATTAGGAATTCATCTTTTCACATACCCCGGCTTGCTCTCCATAAGACACAGACCGGGAGAGAGAAGCTTGGGGTCAGAGCGCAGGGTCAGCCATTGTACAGCGCCCCTGGAGCAGTTGAGGTTAAGGGCCTTGCTCTGCAAGCTGTGGGATTTGAACCGGCAACCTTCCAGCCACAAGTGCAGATCCTTCGCCACAGAGCCACCGATCCACCCAAATCGAGGGATGTTATGTTAAAATTGTTCAATGTACTAATGAGACTTCATTAAGAATATTTTGTTTAAATTTGGCCACCACACAAAAATATTACTGCTCCGTAAGCAATAGAGAGAAGACTGACCAGATACATTTCAGCACTCAAAGGAATGTCATACAATAGACTAAAAGACTGAGATAAGATGAAAGATATCTACCGGACAGGTTCAGAATAGTGAAACGTGTTTCAGGGTCATGAGAGTGAAGAGTGTTTAAAAAGGAGGCATTTTCTTAGACAAAAAAATTGCTGGAGTGGGGAACAAAGAGCCCATCTATGTTATACAGTAGATGCTGATACCCCGATAAGAAATGGCTGGATTAGACCCTTGGATTCACTTATTAGCAACTGGACAAGATAGACAGGTCAAAAGCTTTTCTCTCATTGCATCCCTTCATATGTTCTTAGATCTATTATCTGAATAGCGCATACCCAGGACATCCACCTGTTGAGTACTGGAGATAGCCATGCACCAGGTGACCTTTGTAAGTTGAGCATACAAGAACACAGACTTTAATAGACATCCACCTTAACAAAGGACATAATTACTGAGGAAAGGATGAGAATGTGGCTATGGATTTTGCTGAATGGACATTCAGATACTTACCTGGCCAGTTTCAGGACATTTCATCTCACAAAAGTGAGAAATCCCTCCAGAAGCAGTCTTGGTTCTAATCTACTCAGCAGTATTATGATGTTGATGTCATGTTTTAACAGTTTGTAAGGAAGGCATGATAAGAGAACCAGTTCAAATCATAAAGGTATTTTAAACTTAATCTTACATACATGATGCTGTAATTACGACAAGAATTCTGCAGCATTTACAGGAACTTCTTTTGCCAGATGAGAGACATTTCAGTCACTGCATTCTTCTTTCACTACTGGTAGGAACATTACTTCATTACCTTCAAGGATGTGAAGCAGTGCACTTTAACCAGTTTTTCTTTCTCAGTTTTCACTAATGCAATCTTACAATTCCATTTTTAAACCCAAAAAAATAATGACTTACTTTACTCATCAAAGAAAATCTAAAATTCTAAAAACAGATGGGAAATGTGATCTCCAGCGTTTATTAAAATCTTTATGTCCATAAACGACAACAAAGTTACTGTAGAATTTATCGCATACAGCTAGCATACAACAGCATGTCCTCAGTCTAAATGAAATACAAAAGATTTTAACATTTTCATACAAAGATTTTTTTAAAATTTATTAATGTGACTTATATATCTTTTGTTACATAAAATCTGCTACAGCAAAGTATCTTATACTTCCCTTGCACATACAAGTAAATATGGGTGGACAAAAACTGCTGTCAGTGTCAGCCTTCTAATGACATTGTTGTGCAAAATATCCAAGAAACTAAATACATAGAGAATTGATAGTAGAGCCCATACTGGTAATGTAAGATGACTACAAAGGAGATTTTTTTCCAGGAGTGTCACATAGCTTAGGAGGAAGTGCTATCAGTGATGTAACACTCACTGACACACCAACGAGTATGATGGCTAGATACTGACGTGTGTCTGTTTCATGTTTAAACCATATTATTTCACACTTACAGTATTAAAATGGATCTTCCAAAGACAGCAAGAACTATGCCATTTTTAACCGTTCAAAATTAAATTTATTAGACAGCATCTTTCTCTAATACGTGTATAAATAAAAACAAATATATATGAAAACGCAAATGTGTCTGATGAAATGAGTTTTGACAGACTGAATTAAACGTGATAGAAAGGTGCTGAAGCTTGCACACATCAGCTTTTGAAATTGTTTTAGTTGGTGTGTGAATATAACTTAAAATCAAGCAAAAATAATATACATAGCTACTAGTTGCAATTCTACATTCTGTCATAAGAATGAAATAAACCAAGACAGAAATGCAAGAGTAAAAATGGAAAACGTAGAAATATGGCAGTTTTACAGATCTCTTTTGAGAACTTTGCAAAACGACGTAAGCATTAAAAACTCATAATGGAGTGAAAACTGTTAATGCACATGCCCAGTCCAGTTTTACCAACACTGTGCCACAGGCAAAACTTGGCAGATAACCTTTTCGTACACTTTATACCAAACAATGGACCATTCACTTTAGCAATTCACTCCAAATAGAGGTTTTTTGCAAATATTATTCCTTTTAATTTGAACATACCTAATAGTGGAGCAATACAGTGATGCAGAAGGATATCAATTTCTCTTAAGGGGTCTTATTCTTTTACGTCCCTCAAATTTTCTCGTTTTCTCGTGTCTCATTTTCTAGCTTTAATTGCCAAAAAAATTTTAATACATGGAAAACAGGAGTTTAAAGACAACTATCTAAGAGTTGACAGACTGGTAAAAACATCGCTAGAAATGATACAAAGACTTATCTAGTTTTGAGGGTCTTCTGCTTTTGTAATTAGGTTTGCCACTCTCAGCAGTATGCAGCTGTACAATGGCATGAACACCGCTTTAGAGAAGAAAGAAAAAGTCGTGGGGTTAGTGGTATTGAATTCAGGAGAAAAGGACAAAGGGCAGAGGGCAAAGGGCATTGTCCACCTGGTTCTACCATTCATTGAATTCTAATTTTGGTCATGCTTTGAACACGCAAGGTGTTCGAAACCTTATTTGATTGATGTACAGATACACACGAAGAACAAGTACTACTTCCGAAAGATGCCGAAAAAAAGTTGTCTAGATTCTAGTCTGAGCAAAAAGATTTTTCAGCTTGCAACTCTTCTTAAAAAGTCTCAGACGTGTAACAGACAAAAACTGTTAGATGGCACACACTAGAAGCAACACCTATCTTTCAAGTTGACCTGAATCACACACCAATTCCGACATCTCCTGGTACAACTGATCACTTAATCATTACACGTCAAAATCAAAGGGTGTGTGTTACCGATTTTGTCTTTTGACTTTTTCTGTAAAATACCACTTTGTAAAAAAAGGGGGAGATACAACATTCAAGACAAAGACGACTGCTTTGAAACTCAAAAAAGAGAAAAGAAAGGATAAGAAAGTGGTCTAGTTGTGTGGCAGCACAAGGAGTGACTGCTTAAATGTGCCTGTGTATGAGAGTTAGTGCTAACTGCACACAAGGATCATGGCAATAAGGACCTCATTCAGCCTTGTGGAATGAAGGAACTAGGTATTGTTTGAACAAATATGATGGTCTCAGCTCCACCCCATCTCTTAGCAGAGTGCAAAGATCCCATATACGAGCCCTGATGCAACCTCACTCTCACACTCTAAAATTCTGAAAACTCTTTTGCACATTTTTCTGTAACAGAGACACGGATGTCCTCCTCTTCATAGTCGTCAAAGTTGCTTGTATCGCCAGGGCCTCTGCATTTTGGTATGAAAGGAGCTTCCACCTGTAAGCAAAAATGTGTTTTAGACTGAAGCTATAACAGAGAGGCTACTGCTGCTATTTCTGAACCAATCTGATGAACGCTGTCATCAATGTACTACCAGATTCAGAGAGGAACCATGAAACAGAAATAAATGCCAAAATATTTCTAATGAAATATAATTTCAATAATTAGAAATATTAAAATAGCTGAAACATTAGATTTGGAAATCAGATTTTATCTGGTGTCAGAAAAATATGGTAGTTTATGCTACCGTTAAATGTGAACCTAAACGTCTAAGCAAAATAAGTACCACGTTCTTCTTAAAGGTCATATGGAAAAAAAAAATCAATAAGAATTTTTTTTATACAGAAAAAAAAGATGTACACATGAGTTCCTTTGTGTGTTTATATCCTGTGTTATGTTAGCAAACTACTGAAGTTTATGTCAATGTTTATAAATATGCATCTCTGTATTTCTTCTGTATTTCACACAGGGAGTTCCAGTCCACAGGTTTTGCATGCACTTTGCTCTTATTGACAATGCATGACAGTGAATAGGTATTGCAATCACTGAACTACTGATGTGGCTGTAGTGATGCACCTAACCTAACCATAGGGAAGCACTTGAGACTGACATGTTTACAAATGTATAAATCTTTGAAAACTGTAAATCGTAGCATTATTATGCAAATGACAAATTGGTTATAAAAACATATGGAATACAAAATGCTACAGTTTCAACTCTAAGTTATAGTTCCTTTTTAAATATACATATACTTAACGTGCATAAAAATATAAAAGGGAACCATCTATGCTTGTTTGTTTCTAGGGAATTAACATAATACCATCCTGTTATCTACGTGACAAGTGACAGGATACTTAGCCAACTATGGAGAGAGTGATCATCTCAATTATTCAAAAGGTGCACAATCTTAGGACAGATAAGACTTAAAGGGATTTTAATACCCCCACAAAATAACTTTTTAAAAATAAACACTGCAAGCTCTTCCACAGACTTTAACAGCTATAATTCGTTTTTCTTCCTGTGTAGACAAATTTCTGCCCAGCCAACACAAAGTTATAGGTAACTTCCATAACTAAACTTTGAATTTAGCACAACTTGATTTACTCCACTGAAGTTATCATTCATAACTTCTACAAATTTGACAAATACTAAGCTTACCTTTCTCTCATAGATGGCAATCCAATCCGTTGTGGCAAACCACTTGTGGTTTTTAATGTCATTTACACCATTCTTCAGATTGCCATACCGTTTGGTCAGGTCTACCTGAAGCAAATTCCTCAGAAGGTCTTTCAAGTCTGAGCTGAAGTGAGACGGGAATCGTACCTAAAAGTCAAAATGTAGGTGTGCTTAATACAAAACAGAAACTGCTTTCTGAATGTGGTCATGGAACTCAATCTAGAGATAAAGGTCTACTACTGTAACTTAATGTTTTTTTTCCTTGGTGTTTTACAACCATTCAAAATGTCAACATAACTTTTCTCTCTTCAAGGGGGTAACTAATTCCACGTAATGCGTATTATGATCAGCAAACAGCAGCAAATAGGCACAGGGGGGATTTATTCCAAATCTTCTGAGCGGAAGCTTCTTGGTTTTTGACAATATTGTATAGAATGACCGGACGAGCACAGCATTTTTGTTGTACATGAGGGAACAGTACTGGCCAAAGTAAATAATGAAGAGAATCACCAAAACAATATAGGGCCTCCTAAACAAAGGAAAAAAACTGGTAACAAGTCTGCACTACATATATTTTACAACTAACAAGACCTTCATATTCTATTTTAAAGATAATTATTTAGCATTTAAACTAAACATTTAATGAAAAAGGCTTATAATCAGTTGGAAATAACAGGACATTCAAGGCATGCAGCCATACCTTGCCAGAGACAATTTTTTCATATATCTGAATAGGCTGATCTGCGAAGAATGGAGGATAGCCAGCTGCCATTTCATAGATTAGAACCCCTAATGCCCACCAGTCCACAGCTTTGTTGTAGCCCTAAAACAAAATTGCACTTTAGTCATACACAGCTACAAAAAATGAATAAAAAACAACTGAAGCCCACACCACCCACCCACATGGTTTCAATAACTGATAGTACTACTAGCTAATGTACGAGGTGTAAATCAATATTAAATGTTCACAATGGCACTTAGATGACAGCCTACAGCATATTAAATAACATAATATTAAATAAGCATAAGAGAAGTGTTTACAACCAAGATGGTTTGAAGAAGACTAGCTTGCTTGGACAACTTTAGAGCAGTCTTATTTAGTTCTGCATTAATAGTACCCAAATGATTTTACTAAATAAAATACAAAACTAGTACAGGTAACCATTTTAATTACATCCATAAGCAGCAAAACATAGCACCAACCACACCTTATACATGCCAGCAATGAGTATAACCCATTAAAACCATTAAGAATGAATTTACTATTTATTATGACTTAGTCGGATACAATGTTGAAAAGTATTAACACCCACCTTGCTGAGGATAATCTCTGGTGCCAGATATTCTGGAGTTCCACACAATGTCCAAGTCCTGCCCTTTACTCTTTTGGCAAAGCCAAAATCTGTGACCTACATTAAAGAAGACTACCTGTTATTCAACATAATGGGATTGCCAACAAACAGAAAAAACTCAGAAACAGAGATTTAATTAACAATAATTCATTAGAGTCATTATTTTCCTCAATTGCATTACAGTTCTATAACTGTTATAGAAGTATAACAATCCTCAAATTGTGAGTATTTCCAATATCAACACTGGTAGTATTGGCGGTTACTTACCTGGATGTACCCATGTTGATCGATTAAAAGGTTTTCGGGTTTCAGATCTCTGTAGATGAGGTCTAGTGAATGGAGGTACTCAAATGTCAGTACTATCTGAGCTGCATAAAATCGTGCATGAGGTTCACTAAGGGAAGACAGCCACAGAAACAGTTAAGCCTCAGGGAATAATGCAATGCGTTCATCACATTTAAAATGTGCATTGACGTTTTAATTTTTGCATGTTGCATTTCAGGTTCAATCATCAGATTTTTAACTTTTCCCCAATTAACATATGTTAGATTATGAATAATTATCATTTTATTTTGGATAAATATAAATAAAAAAGTTTTTCAAATTCGATTTAAATTAGTAAAAAAAGATTTTCCCAAGGGTAAAGGGGACTGGTTATTACTGGTTTATTCTTGCTTGCTATATTTGTACTTATACCACTGTTTCTATAATTAACTGCAATGTAGAGCATGCTATTCTTATTGTGTATACTTAGAAATACTGTTCTGGGGAACTACAATATAATGTTCTCTACTCTCAAGTAAACGTTTTCTTCAGGCATGATGTTAAAGGAGATAGAAACAGAAGTTATGTAATGACAAATGTAGTCTGTATCCTACACTGTCTTATTTATTTATTAAACTTATTTAACAAGTTATAAAAAAGACCTCCTACCTAAAATGAGCACAAATGATAAAATATATGGATTTGCCACTATGGCTAACAAGTTTATATTTCTCGTCTCATTGCCATAATTACACCAAGAGTGGTGGGTTTTATTACTATTCCTGTATTGAAATAAAACTGAAACACCATTATATGCTGTTTATAAATTCACAACAAATATTTTTTCTACATTTCCACCTCAAAGTTAGGATGGCATTTCAAAATTCTCTATATTAGAGTATGCAAGCAAGCAGATCTCATTCATTTCCACCCAGCTAATGAATTTCACTTACCTAAACCTTCCAATTCTTCTAAGATGTGAAAACATTTCTCCTCCTGGAACATACTCCATCACCATATACAAATTAGAGTTATCCTACAATCAAGGAAAAAAGGGGATTTGGGTAAGACAAGCAGTTTGCACTGCACTGTCCTTTAAACTTGTAAAACACCAATTGTATATCTAACTCAGTCCTACAAAGAAGACCCAGCAGCTACGAACATAGAGGTCACCTTGTTCTTTCTAACTATAATATAGAATCTTATTAGAAGCATATTATTAGAGCATATTGTGATAAGTAATATAACCATTACATTAATTTACAGATAAGCATATCAGGGTCTTGAAAAAAATGTTTGCATATTTCACATATTGTGTGAAACGCTTGAGTGTTTTGAACTAACTTTGACTTCTTACAGTACTACAGTCAAATGCATTTGCTGCTTCACAAAAGATGTGACAAAAGATGAGACTGGGCTTCATCAACAGTGGATTTTTAAACAACAAAGAACTTTGACGTGGTGCACCAGTGTTATCGTAACAGAAATATACTAAGAGAATAGGTATATTTGTGTGTAATTTGTATGAACAAAAACCTTTTTTTCCCCCTGAATACTGAATAATTCAAAGCATTCAAACAGGAGTTAAATTTCAATGGGCCACCTACTCAGAAGATGATTCTAACAATAAGTGCTTTTTATGTGATAAGACCTGTTTTTTCAGTATACGTTGCCTCAAATGTAGAAGAACTGACTTCTACAGTTTCGTCTGCAGACTTCTGTAGGTAAATAGATGAACTTTTGGTCTTCAATTAAAAAAAAAAAATTATAACTCATGACTGAACTAAAGAATCAATTGGCCTAAAATAATGTAAGACCCCTTGAAGTATACTGTACTTGTGGTTATATTGCATATTTCATTTGTTATTGGTTAATGCTAGTCTTCTAAACATCCATTAATATACATTTACCTTAAAGGCATACTCCAACCTTACAAGAAATGGAAAGGACACAGCCTGCAATATTCTCTTTTCATTTAATGTGTGTTCTATCTGCTTCAGCTTTACAACCTACAAAACAAGGACACAAAAAGGTGAACACATGCACCAGCAATTAATAAGAATAAATTCCAACAAGTTAAGATTTCTATGATAAGTAAATGTGTAACAGAGTAATATTGCAGCAGAGATAGAACATTTGGCAAAATTTGCTGAAGCTCCTCTGTGCATTATTTTCTACCCTGATATGAGATTTGTTGAATTTTATATTTAACCTCTACAAATTCTTAATGCATTCATATGTGATAGATACTGTATGTACATATAAGAGAGTTAAGCACTCTCCTACAGTTATTTTTAATCAATGTACATAAGGCAGACCTCACAGTTGACTATAACTGGCTGCATTTATTTTTTAAGTTAACCGTTCATGACTTCTGTTTATTTAGATGGAAGAAATTGCTTTGGGATATAAGAGCAAAGATATATTAAAAAGATGCTTTAAAGGGTATTTGTAAAAAATACAGTGTAACCTTTTTGTATTAAAATAAATCAGATGATATATGGAAATTGCTGAAACGTTAAGAGATGACTGAAAAGGTACAAGTTTTTAACACATTTAAAATTTTATTATTAAGTTTTACTTGAGAAAAAAATAAAAAACTATTACTTTTTTTTATTAAGTTTTAATTTATACAAAACATGGGTTAATAACACTGACACCTCTTTTTCCACCATTCAATACTAAGCTACATAACTTTCATTTAGAAAAATCACACCTTTTGTATTTTTAGCTCTTAGCCAGTAAAGACTGAAAGAACTACTATTAGTTTTACTAATAGCGAAGCACACATCTCCTGGCCCTGATGACATTTTGGATAGAAAAGGAACAGGCAAAAGTTCACCTGCACAGTCTGGGGGTATGCTACAATCTTAACATGACTTTGCTTTTCTGTTACGTGTAAACTGAATAAAAGTTATATGGGAATGCAGTGTGATACAGAAGGAAGAGTATACAGTACATTTTCAAGACTGCTTTTTTGTGATTAATCATTTCACCTGCTTGACTAAATGACCAATCACATTGTTCTGAGCTATGCAGGGATTCAAAAACCACTTGAAAAGATGTCAGATATGTTTGAAGTTCTCTGGGTGTTTGACATTTTCCAGTATGACCTTTCAAAGGTTTTTGCAGAGACAACCAGCCAAAAGGTCACAAGAGGGAGAATACACCCATTGATATTACAGAAACGCTTGAGAAACAGGGATGTTAGCCTATGTTATTCAATCTTTTTCTTTTCTAATATGCTTCAATACAAAAATCACAATTGATGTAATTTATTAAAAATGCCCAGCAGACAGCTGCTTTATCATAATAACTAAAATACAGTACCAAAGCCAAAGGCTCAGCAAGGTTAATAATAATAATGGGTACTGTCGATATAAAAAAAGCTCAGATATAAATGGCATGGGAAGAGTAAGGTGTTTGAAATTGTACATTTCCATTTTAGAATGTAAATATTCTGCAGTACTTTGTATTTTTAAGAGATATTTTAAAACATTTCCCTGTAATGCTTTATAGGGAATTCTTGTTAGTTTAAAACAAGCAATGTTATTTTCAAGGATCTGTATGGTAGAATGATCAGCCATCATTTTTTAATAAATGATCAAACAAAAGTGATGATTCTGCCTATTACAATTATACTTAATTCAGATTAAGAGAATACTCATCTTGAACGAAAAACTGATGGAATGAATTAAGTACTTGTTATATAATTTAGCACTTTAAATTAAGTAAGGTTAAACTATATTTTCATTTTAGCTTATTTGATTATGGGGGGATTATCATATTACTAGTGTTACTGTATTAATCTTGTAAGAGCAAAATGAACCCACCGTTGAGATAATACCCTACAAGTAGCCAGCCCTAATAACCCACACTCTGTTCTTAGTTTTTATCTAAACCCTTACAGCCCTAACTTCTACTGGGCTTGATTAGATAAAAGAAAGTCAGTTTATCATTTCATAACCAAAACAACTTCAGAAATGACAGCATCATGGGTCTATATGGATCAACCAAATTCACTTAATTTTGAATCATTAAGTTTCAAAACAGCTAACTTTCAGTTAATGATACTTAAATCTTAATTCTCATGTTGTGCAATAAAACGTGTTTTTTTTTCATTTGTTTCAATTGTCATTAACATGAAAAAAGTCAGTTTACAACCAGACAAGAATGATTGCAGATCATACCAGAATGTATGACTGACTCTGCATGCAGAATTTGGATGTTATGTTTTCCACATGGTTTATTACAATAAGCACTACACACTCTGTAGCAGCTCAGATCTCTACATCACAGGAGTAAAAATACCACAAGATGCTACCAATCACTGAGTATCATAGAGAATAGAGCTCAATGTTGACATTTGTTACAGTCAAATGTCAAAAGAAATGCAGTTCTGTAATTTTGACAATGAGGTGTCTCAAATTTAAACTAATACTCATATAGAATGAGGCCAAGATTTCATGGTGAAGCTGAAATTTCATGGTCTGTCCTCTTTTTAACAGCCATAAAATAGGTAGGGCCTTCTCTACAACCAATGAACCTTTAGAATAGGTTAGTAATCAAGTTTCACATTAGTAATAAAATGTATTAGTATATAGTGTTTGCCATTAACATTGTGGCATAGAACATACAAAATGGCAAACCTGTCTTAAGACTCACTACCTGTTTCAACTAAGTAGAGAGAGAGACAGAGAGAGATAGCAATGTTAAGACTTTTAGATGCCAAAATATGTAATTTTAGAAATAAGATTTCCTTTCTGATTTCATGGTACAAACAGATTCAGATAAATTATAATGGTGTGTTTTCTTTAAAATGCCACCACCTTTGCATTTATGAGATATCATGAAACTACAGAGTCAAAAGCAATCAATAGGTTGCACAATGGTGTGTGAATAGGAATGCTCCGATTTTGATACAAAGAGTGCTTTGCTTCAATCTCACTTGAGAGCTAATCAAGCCTTTTCCACAAGACACTGTTTTAGGTTATCCTGTATTTACGAAGAATCTCCTCTGACCACAAAACTTTTTTTGGTTTTATGTTTTAAGAATCTTCAAAATTGAATGCAAGGTTCCTAAAAATATACTAAATTAGTTTTACGTCTATGTTGAGCTTTAACTTGGCACAGCATTAAAAACATGATTTAAATCTTCTGCAGTTAAATTATCACTTCAATCTCAGTGTGTAACTGAAGGCATTAAATTCCATTTATGGTAGCTTTTCCTTCTCTTTTCTATACAGATATTGTAGTGAAAGTTTGTTAACTTCCTTATTTTTCTATGTCTGCCAGAAAGCAGTTACTTATTTGTACTGACAACACCCTAAGTTTGGAACCAAAATAGAAATGTGCTTAATATTATTACAGGAGTCATTTCCCATTTCTTGGGTGCACTGGTTTAATTTTGAAGGTATCTGTTAATTGTTTCCCACAGGATTTCTGTATCGAGCACATTAATCACACTTGCGCAACACTTCTGTGTAATGTTTTTTTGGATAGTAAAAAAACCTTAGGCAAGTGACAACATTCCACAACTGCCCTTTTACATTTTAATAATAAGGTGGAAGAAATAAATCCGTTTCACTGTCTTAAGTTAACTATTGCATTTCTAAACGTAAGAGCACCTCAAAAACCAACATTACACTTACTTGACACTTAACTTAGAAAAATATGAATTTATAATGTTAAAGTTATTACTGTGGAATAAATAATCATTCTGTCATCAAATACAAACACATAGCAAATTAGGACACTTAAAAATAGTTAATTGGTCTTTACTCAATTTTAAGATTAATAAGAAATTGAATTCCATTCAGGAACTACAAATCAGTGTCGTGTAAGCATAAAACTGTCAATATCAGCAATATGAAAAAAATGATTATCAATAAAGATTGAATTAAAGTTGACATCTCTCTAACATGCACATCATTATGATGTTTCAATAGTATTCTGATATTCTAAGAAAATATATGACCCAGTAACTGATAAGATTAGCCACAGAACATATGCGATGCAAGTAAATTATGCAACACTTTAATCTAGATCTATTGATTATTGATCTAGGAGAAACTAAGTGAGAAAAAAAACTTGACAAATTAAAAAAAATACAAATCATTCAACTTTTATGAGGAAGATGCATTCCTGAAAAATGTTGTGTAATTAAAAAAATGTGATTAAAAGTGCATGTCCATTAAAAATGCATGCAAATAAGAGAGATGGTGCATTATGGGTCCATTCTAAAACTAGAGATGAAAACTCTAGTCAATTAGACTTTATTTGGGTAAGCTGTCTATATAGTTCTACAAAAGTTATTTTTAAACAGAGTGGTTGTTAATGTTTGTCAATGTAATGTAAAATGTGAAGGGAAGACCGTTGTTATAGGTGGATGGTGAATAGTGCTCACATCTGGACTTAGCTCTCTAGTCCTTTTACTCCAAGTGAGCCTTTAAAATGCCATTTAACTTAAATTCTCTAATGTCATATTACAAACATTTTTTCCTTATTAATGAGGGAATTTCTGATGATTAACTAATAATTATAGGCTGGTTGCTTTTAAAGAATTTAAATTATTCACAGCTTATTTTTCACAGTAATATATTTTCTTAGGGTTTAGCAATTTTACAATATACACATGAGGTACATCCTATTACAAAGACATGTTACAGTATTGTTTAGTAAGTGTGACACAATGGGTAATGGACAGTGGCTGGAAGAACACTGAAACTGCCCAGCTACCTGTCACCCAAGTGATTCTATTCATCC
The DNA here is from genome assembly GCF_059453375.1 of Lepisosteus platostomus. Classification (NCBI taxonomy): domain Eukaryota; kingdom Metazoa; phylum Chordata; class Actinopteri; order Semionotiformes; family Lepisosteidae; genus Lepisosteus; species Lepisosteus platostomus. The sequence goes on along the minus strand of NC_142621.1, from coordinate 25,068,510 downwards.
TGACAGGCAACTGGGTATAAGCAGCATATACTGTCTTCAACACTCCGTCATGCTTTCTGTTGCCGACTGTAGCTAAGAGTATTAAAGTGACAACTGATTTTTCCTGAATTAAAAAATAGTATACTGTATATTTTGAGTCACATTTAAACAAAAACTTGATATTAAGAGAGTGTATATGGAGTATGTGTTTCTTACTATTTCCATTTAATTTCTGAGGGAACATTGCACATTTCTGCATTCTACAAATGCATTCCTCAGATTTACCTTTATGTTTAGGTTTAAATTGCACAGTTTCACAAATGTGCTAGAAAAGGTTGAACAAATATCAAAATAACAGCAGCTGCTGTGCTTTTTTATAGTAGTTTTTGAGTACAAATCAGGGTGCAGTATGGTAATAACTGCATTGTACTAAGTGCTAGAAATGATTGTAAAACAAACATCATCTCCTCTTATCCAAAGGTTATGTCATTTCTGCATGTCCCTATAAAGCATGATGAATGTGATTATAACATTTTGTGGAGCAATAATGAAGGTATTATGAGGCCATGATTCAACAACATTCAGGTAATGTTACCGTAATTTCTAACGAGCAAGTTTGTATTTGTTATACTTCATTAAAGGGCTAAGCAAAACTCATCCCAAACACATTCGGCTTAAGCTGATTTGCATGTCAATTCAGATACAGTCATCCAGCCTAGGGATGTGTGATGACAGCTTTGCTGCGTTAGATCTATGCAATAAAAACAAATCATAATATCAGGTTTACTGGAAATCAGGATGGTCACATTACTGCATTACACATAGGCCTGATACTTCATTAAATACTGTCAGAAATTGATGAACTGCCCATAAAAGAAAGGATAGCTTCATCAATATAAGGAACCCATAATTCTTGCAGAGTTTGCAAAGCAGTTATGTGCACATCAGATAAATAGATAACAGTGTCTTATACAAATAAAGCTTCTAAATTGGATGAGCACAAAATTAAACATTTTTAAAATGCAATTATTAATGTAATGCAAACCAATGTGTCAGAATGAGTAAAGTGAACAAGTTTATTTTTAAACACCATTTTTTAATACTTATCTTGAACTAAACAGGAAAGACATTTTCTTTTCTACCAACCTTCTGCTTGTCCAGTATCTTCATGGCATAGTACTGCTCTGCTCCTTTATGTTTTACCAACATAACTCTTCCGAAAGAGCCTGTGCCGAGGGTTTTTTGCCTCTCAAAGTCATCTAGACCAGCCGTGCTCTGGAAAAAAATACATGGCCCATCAGTTTGGCAATAAGGTTGCGGCATTAGGAAACAAGTCATGTGAAATCTGTTTGACCCTCCTGGGTGATTAGCAGGAACCAATTTTCATTCACAATTGAAGGCTGGGAGGGAGTGATCACTACATGGGGGGGGGGGAATGGCACAAGAACCACTTGAATAGCTGAAGCGGTAAAAGTGCTCAGTCGGGTGGTGGCAAAGCCCCATGACTGCAGGTTCGAGTCCGAGCCTTATCGCGAGCAGACTGTGACTAGGATCCCCTTATGCGGCAGGGCTCAACTGGCTGAGTGTGTCAAGGACAGGGTGGGATTCGTCGGCCATAATCTCTCTTCTCCCAGTGACCCCTGCGGCCTCCTGGGTGCTTGTAAGCATGTTATGTTGTGAGGTAATGGACACACTTTCTACCAGTCGGCACTTTTGTCCTGATACGGCGCTGTGTCATGACGCATTTAAAGACAAATAGCTCTAGGCTTGGACCAGAGGAGTAAACCTACAATTCATTTTCACTTGTGTGTGGTAACGGGGATCATAGCTGTCAGATGAGATTTGAAAAACAGGCTAAAAAAAAGTAAGAAAATGCTGTGCAAATATGAAACCTCTGTCGTGTGATCTATGTTCACTTTAACACATCAGATAAGTTAACAGTTTTTTGTGTAATCCACTTTACTTGTCTAGTTGGTATAAGTAGGCACTGGAAAACCCAGAATACCACACATTTTATATACACTGAGTAAAAATATTTAGAGGCAATGTATGAAATTTTGCCACATGGAACTTTTTTGTGATAAATATGTTTTGTACAAAGGACTGTCAGCTACTGAAATATCAGCAATTGTTTTTCAGAATGCAGAGATTATTAAATGATACCCCCATTAACAATAGCCACTATATATCCCAAAGTAGTATCTGAAGAGGTTTCAAAGCAATCCTTTGAAGAGAACGGCACAAAGATCAACTGTGTGCAGCACTACATCTCAGTGAACGCTTAATGGATGTGTTAGAATACACAGCAATAAACATCAACATATAAAAAAACGATATTTCAGAAAATATTTTACCATTACCAATTTAAACGTTTTTACTTGGCTCAAATTGTAGAAAACATTACCTTTCCAAATATTTGTCAATGTCCTCAATGACAAGAAATCCTTTTTATTTTGCAATAATGGTGTAAAGGCATTGCTACTTGATTTTCATTATGATGTTTACCTGTGGTGGACATTCCCATTTTCGTAAGAAATCTTCTTTGGCTTTGGCTAAGAACTCTTTCACTGAAAGAAGGAGAAACGAGTGTGCAATTAGTACATGTAGTTCCAGGTTCTTCCACAGCCTATAAAAATCCATGTACATAAGGTTTGGTGGGCAAGAGAGAAAACATAATGTTAGTGGGAGTTTATCCACAGGCAAGACATGACGATTTTTAAGAAAAATTTTAAGAAAAAATCCATTTTTAAGCTCCCATCTACATTATGTTTTAACAAAATGTAGTTCCACCGTGATCAAAAACACTATTATAATAAGATTAAGAAGAAACCCACAGAAACACCCAGGCAAGCAATCTCAAGAGTGATGCCAAGAGCTCAGACGTCTTTCCAGATGGACCAAACTGCTTGGAAAGGAGTAACATCCAAGTCAGGAACTGCACTGTTTTAGACACAGAACTGTTGGGCATCACTTTTAAAGTAATACTGTCAAAAAATAAAGCTGAGGTCTGAAAAGCACAGTATTACTACAAGCAAAGACACTAGAGCTACATGAAAAAACACAGCAGACTCGAGCTACCCATAGTCACAGAGATCAAGTGGCGATTTGCACTGTCAGGGATCACGTCAATCTAAAAATTGATCTGGGGGAAAACAATCTGGCACCACTGTCATAACAGGCTCTGAAAAGAGCCAAGTGGGTGTTTAAACTTCAAATTGCAGTTTTAGACTCATATCACAGAATTTGTAGGTTATTGGATTGAGAATGAATCACAATTAAGTATCTTTTGAATAAGTAATTCAAACATGCAAGATTAGTTTTTTTTCCTTTTCTGTGACTTTGTGCATCTTATGAAAGAATGAGCATACCAAAAGTCTCTATAGTTCACCAAGGGTTTGCAGGAACATTCACCCACATGGATGGGATGATTAGAAGGAGAGAGAAAGAGAGAGAGAAGGTTTATGTTTTTAACAACAAGCACATAAGATAAAAAAGTGGATTACATACACAGAGAATACAAGTATTTAAGTACAACAGACAGAAAGAGAAATACATAACAAATATGGTTTCCCTTGTTCATTTGACTTTTTTTTTAAATATATTTGAATCTCTTTAGCTATTACTGAGGTTTTTCTCTCCAGATAGATTACAAAGAGCATCAGGATTTTTGACAGAATCAAAAGAATCGATTTTATCTTCTTTCACAATACTAGATCTATCTATTATTGCTTATCAGAATAAAGAATGTCATATACAGATGTGAAACAAAGGAGTGGTAGCTTTTAATTTAACGACAGCAATTTATTATTTACATTGTATCTATAATATTGCTATACAGTTCAAATTAGGAATTTTCAAATTAATGTAAAGGACCAGATTTCCTCCAAGAAAGTGGCAGTGCTGCACTGTGCTACTGCATGTTTTTCAGACTGCAGCTCTGCATCATACAGCATGCAGAGGTCAGCTGTAAATGAGCAGAGCACCAGTGGATTCTCCAGCTGCCTTTAGTGAATCCTGGTGGCTCTTGGTCACTTCAGCCACACTTGTGGTGACACACTCACAACTGATGAGCAGTGTAACTGGATGAACAGCATCTCAGTACTCCAGGGTAAGATTTTAGAGATAGAGAGAGATCACTTTATTGGAACAGTTGGGATTAAGGGCCTTGCTCAGGGGTCCAACGGAGTAGGATTCCTCTGCCGGCCACGGGATTTCAACCGGCAACCTTCCAGCCACAGGCACAGTTCCTTAGCCACAGAGCCACCACTCCGCCTGAGCTATAAGCTAATCTTTTATTTAATTTTAAGATAAAGACAGTTCTAAAATTGGCCTCAAATATTCATTTAGTATTTTAATCCTAAAGCTCTCTTTGAATCAACTGGAATAACACACCACTGAAGAAACCTCTCAAGGGTTAACAGATTTTAGCATTATTACGGAAATCACGTGTTATTTGGTAATCTTAAAAATACTGCAGAAGCAGACGGCTTCTCACTAGCATTTAAAAAAAATTGTGATTCCTGTAATACACATCACAGCAGAAATGCAAGACAACACAAAGAGGACTTAAGACAGTTAAGGATACTGAATCTGACAGATGTGATAGAGGAAAAAAGAGGGGGGGAAACTCATTCAAAAACCATGATACACTTACTAATCCCAGCTTCTAAATACTCATGTGAACTCATATTTTCAATTACAAATTATTTTTTTTTTATCACAGGCCTTTGTTACATCAAGAAACCTGAATCCATCATTGGTTTATCCATTGTTTTTCACAGTACAATATATTTTTCTGCATGCAAAACATGAGAATGCGTTGAAAGTTTGTTAATGTTAGGCCAAGCAATTTCTGAGCCGAAATAGAATACCAAAACCATGCAGTAATAAAGTCAAAAAGGATAAAAAGATTTCCAAATTTTAAAGATACCCTTACTCTGTAGAAGTAGAACTCTGTAGAACTTCTGGAATTTTTCAGAATCCACTGAGTGTGTTACATGATACCAAATAAGCCCCAACATGTTGCACACTTTACATGAACATTTTCATATCTTGCCAAAATACTTCACATTAACACTATACTGTACGAGGAAGAAAACATCCATGCACATTTGCCTACAACTAAAGATGTTAAAAAGTATTTTTCAAATTAGTATTAGAAATATTATTTCTCAAAAAAAGTAAAGCTTTGATTATTTAACCCCTTATTAAAAGGATGTTTTTAAAGTCAGCATTCGATTTCGACAATATGACCGGTTCAAGGCAAGCACGCAATGTCTCTGTCTTTTTAGTGTCCAGTGTAGTAAGGCATGTCTGAATGGGGAACTAAAAAATATTACTGTTCCATGTACCCAGCTTCAGTTAACCATAATGTTTATGGTTTTATACCTTTAACTGGAGAGGTTGTTTGGTTCACATTCATAGCAGCAAAGCTAGCAAAAACATATAAAAGCACTGAAACCATGATTGCTTTTTCCAATAGGAACTTAAGCAATATTACTTGTAGTTACATTTTGATATACGCACCAAGTCCAAGTCTATTTCTAAGTCTAAGTCTATTATAGTCTTCGTAAATAGTTATTACAACCAACACTAGTCTTACCACTTTTAAAAACCAAGACACAGCACATCTCAGATGTATTCAATTAAAGTGTAAGAGCACATTCTAATGGTTCTAATTACACATTAACATGCCAAAGCAAAAGAAAAACCCGTGAATATATGAGATCTTTCAAACATTTAACAAAAACCCAAGTGTACACTAATGTGGATCTTGTCAACATGGACCACCTTTAAATACAGCAACAAACGGCAGATGGGGAGTGGAGTAAACCCTGCTCTCCTACCCCAGCACTTATACAGATCTTCTGAAAAGGAATATTGAACATCTTCATCAATACAAATTCAAACCCTGTGAACGCCCAAGCGTAATACCGAAAATAAATCTAAACTGTATGGACCTGAGGAAAAGGGTGTAAGGGGGATAATGGAATTGCTCTCCTTTAATATTGCTTTCTCACCCACCTCCCAAAAAATAACTCAGGTCTGGACCTCAGCAATACATGTTATTGATGTTTCATTTTCGTTTCTAAATCAATAAGACCCTAAGGCTTTTTACTTCTAAGCTGTTGTCAAATATGCAGAAATATGCAGAGAAAGAATACAGACAATGGCACTGGACATAAATGTGTTTTCTGCAACATGCATATTAAACACTATTCACCATATGCATGCACAGGCAACTATATATATATCAAATACACATTGCTTATTTTTCATAAACTAATGACAATTTCCCATTTTTGTAAGTCTGGAGATAGCATGGACTCAGTACAATCTCTCTCTAGGCTTCCAGGTTATGATTTTGTTCCAGAACTACACACCCCCACACCCCACTATCAAGGGACTTATTTCGCCTTTCAAGCTCAAAACGCCCCCCTATCATGAAAACCTGTGTCCACCCTTAGGAACAAAATTATCGGAAGGATACAGGAAATACTGTTTTGACACTTTAAAGTTCTTTTACTGTCTGTGGTCATCATGAAATTTGTTATGTAACGGAACATCCCAGCATTGAACCAGAGTTAGCAGACAAATATTGCTGTATTAGATCTACAAATAGAATATTCTAAATGGCTGCTGCTGCATGACAAAATGTGTCTTTGCTTCTAAATTGTTTTCTTACGATTTTGCAGCACAATGTCCTGCTTGCCACTCAAATCCCTTTTACTTTCCACCCACAGCCATCACACACTCAAACAAAATCACTGCAGGATTTAACACTACCTACCATAATCTCAGTACTATCGTTTTACTTTTACTCTTTTTAAGAAACCGAATTGTGACAAAATAAAAAAGATGAAAAATTCTATGCAAAAACCATTCACTTTATCAATTACTGATAATTGTCATTACTTAGTTCTCAGATAAACAAAATGATCATACAAGCATCTTTTTTGTCTTTCAAGGACAGGCTTAGATAAAAAATGTACTCACCATTCATTTTGGATCTGAATCCCCAGAAACATTCTTTGCTAAGAAATTATCCAAGTGTCTCTGCACAAATGGCAAATAAAGCACTAATTCCATACAGTAACCAACCACAAAACACCTTTAACAGAACTATCATGCAGAATGTGCTGGGTACACATTTGCCTTCTGCATAGATTTAGAGATCTGACATTTTTCGAGTGCTAGCATCTAAGTCGAAGTTTAGATGACAGATCCAAAAGACAAAAATAAAACAACAATATCTCCAGATTGTTAAATGACTAGCTTGTTCTAAAGGGAAGTTGAAACAGCTCTGAGGATGCTAGCACACCATGATGCAAAAAGATGTTTGCAATTAGATCAAGCATAGGGCATTGCTATGGTAACACGATCTGTACAGAATTAACACTTGACTTCAAGCTGTAGCAGTGCCTATTCAAAGGGTGGGTTTTAACCCATTAAGAGCTGCTGCTTTGCAGGTCTTTAGAAATGAGTGAGAGATAATCCCTGAGCCACACAACGCAGTAGCAGCAACTGGGTTGGAAAGTTAAGGAACACAAAGAAAAACATTTCTATTCAGATAACAAAAGATACAAAATGGTTCAGGTTCTACATAATGTAAACAAGACATGCGAGACTGGAAAGAAAATAAAACCCAACATAACACTTAATGTGTGCGTTGTTCACATGCATAGTAATGTTGTTTTTCTATTCCAGTATTAAAACAGGAAAATACAGCTTGGCCACAAAGGGAACCATCCAGATGCTATAAGATTCCAACACAGCTGAAGATAGACAAGACAGTCATGCCTGCTTTGTCCAAATTCAGCACAGTGATGCTTAGTATGAGCACCTCACTAATGTTACCAGACATCACATAAGAGACAGTGGAAACTGTTTTTTTTAATCAGCAACCTGAAGTCATTTGGTCACATGATTACACTGTTGATTGAGACAATTATAAAATGATTCTAAAAAAAACTAAAATTAAAGGGGTTGTTGTATGAAAGGACGTTGGCCAGCTTTAACAAATGAATCTGTTGCAAGACAGTTACTTCTAGCTTGCCAATCATTTCATATTAAATGCATGGTAAAACTATAGTGTGCTATAATGTGCTAAGAAAAATGCGTCATGATTTTTTGCATGTGAAAATACACACTAGCTAAATTACAAACTGGACCTGCAAGTCTACAAACCAATATATAACCACAGAACGGTTGCCTCCCATTTGTATGTTGCTTGCATTTATACAGTAAGGCCACATTTTCTGTGATGTCACTTTTTAGACTATGCATATGGGGACAAAATCTGTATAGACTAACACAAACAACAATCACTGTTGTTCTTTTGAAGGATATGTTGAATTAAAATTGTAATTATCCACAACTTCCTGCCATATTTATCTGTTGTGGACACTTTCACCAAACTGGAATATTTTGATATTCCATTTCTTTTAATCTCATATAGCCCTTGGTCTAAATTTCACTCTTTTAGTATGGACTCCTAAAACCTTGTTTATCAGAGTTAGGTTAAAAGGCTGGCACAATGCAATGCTTTAGCAATACCACTGAAACCGCTGCAACATTTTTAAACCACTTTACAAGATACAAGTGAATACACTGGAAAAAAACATGATAAAAGTGGCACTTCCACACATTAATTATTAGTGAATATGAAACTCCAAATGTACCACATTCTGGCTCTGCTGTAGAAGTATAAGATTATTCAAAATACTTGGCATTATTTTTTAGTCATTTGTTTCTGGCATGTACAGCAATCATTACACCTACACTTTTGGTATTTTTACATTCTGTTAATAGTCATGCAACTGAAAAATCAACCTTTTCCTCTGTGCCATATTGGGAAATGCTTCCTTAATAGAAGACTCCTATCCTAGAAAATACATATTTTTAATAAATATGATTAAAACCATTGCTCATTTACATGGCAATGATTAGGATCAAAGCATGTACAAGACCAGGAAAAACTGTTTACATGTTGAATTTTAATTTGTTTTAGCTATTTTAAGCATTACTAACATATTCTATTTTATATTCTAGTTTATCATTTAATTCAATTACTGATTCTCTATACCATATAACTATCTGTTTTAGTTTACTAGTTTTAGCAAATCGGCAAAAATCCATCTCTAAGAATAATCTGATGATGCAATGATCCATCAGTTTACAGTATCACTTCATCATGATCAAAACTGCGTTGATTTGTTTTGCTGAAGCTGTAAGACTGTGAAGTTTGTCAGAGCAAAAGACCTGTCACCTTCCACCATTTTGCATACAACAGAAAATAAAGCTGTTCTTATATATACAAAATGGTGCAATTCAGTTATGTATTAACAACACTACAATGTAATGTCCAGTTCCACACGTATTACTGTGCTATTAGCACATGCCTTTTAATAACATTATATACATAAACGTTTTAGGAAAATAGTATTCTTGTAGCAGAAAATCAGGCATCATGCAAGTCTTCCTCTTAAATACTTATGACACCTAATAGAGCCATAACACTACTGCGTCTGTAGCGACTACTTGATAATTAAAAATCCTCTGCCAGTTCGTAAGAGTATTTAGCTAGGACACTAGGGTGAACTCCAATTTGAGGTTTCTCCCTTAAATCAACTGGTTAAATATTTTTTGACTGTTTACTAACCTCCAGTAGGGCTGCTGGCACATAATGACTGCCACATGTCACTCTGGAAGGTGTTGTACTTCATCGGAGGATGAAGTGAATCCCTTCTTATATGTAATGTACTTCAGGGTCTTATAGAGGTTAAAAGCCATATAGAAAAACAAGCATTTATTATCATTAAGCCGATTATTCCTAATATGTTCTGTTTTGGTGTCCTGTTGCATGATATTTGTTTTGTGATCCAGGTATCATTTATTCAACTTACAGCCATGGGCAGTTAGCATGCAGTATATAACGAGCAGAAGTGAACACTATTTTTTCTGATTTAGTTTCACACTAAAATTAATTGTAAGCCATAGGTTAAGTGTAGAATGCAACCAAAACAGCATTTTTTTATTTTTCAAGAAGTGGCATTTCCTTCGCAACCAATCAATAGTCATAGTTACAATTCTGTTCAAAAAATATTTGCTCCTTCTCAGTTTTTCAGAATTGTTGAATATTTTCAGTAGTAGCTGTGAATATTATCAGAGCATCACGTGATTTATAAACGGGAATTTAAGTGAACAAATAACACCACAATTTGCTGCTTCACTTATTTCGTCAACAGTAATCTAACATCCTAAGTCCCTGTGTGAAAAAGTTAGCTTCAGTAACTGGTTGCATCATCTTTAGCTGCAATAACTGTGACCAAACCCTTCCTGTAATTGATGATCGGTCTCTCACATCGCTGTGCAGGATTTCTGGCCCATTCCTCCTTGAACTCAGTAATATGAGGGTTTTCTAGCATAAACTGCTTGTTCGACACAACATTTCAATGGTGTTTATGTCTGGACTTTGTCTTGGTCATTCTAAAACACTGAATTTGTTCTTCTTCATCCATCCTCTTATAGACTTGTTTGTATATTTGGTATCATCGTCTTGTTGCATGACCCAACTTCTCCTCAACTGGCAAGATAGTCTTATATGCTCCAATACAAAGAACATGTATTCATGATGGCAAGTCATCCAGGTCCTGAGGTAGCGAAACATCCCTAAACCATGACACAACTACCACCATGCTTGACAACTGGTATAAGGTTCTTACTGTGGGACACAGTTTTGACTTTTTACCAGATATAACGGCACCCATGTTGCCTAAAAGGATCTTCTTTTGACTAATCTATCCATTGAACATTCCTCCAGAAGCCTGGGTGGTCATCCAGGTGCTTTAGTGGACAAGCATCAATGTTCTTCTTAATGAGCAATGGTTTCCACCTTGCTGCTCTTCAGTGAAATTCCATTTTTACCCAATGCTTTTCTGATGGTAGAGTCATGAACATCGACTTTAGTCAAAGTGAGAGAGGCCTGCAGATGCTTGGATGTTGTTCTGGGAATTTTTGGTGACTTCCTTGATGATTTTATGCTGTGCTTGGGAATATTGTCCCAAATCGTCTCCTTTTCAACCGTGGATCAGTGGAGTCCCATAGGTTTTGAAATGGTTTTGTAACCTTTTCCAGACTGACAAGCGTCAAAAGAACTTCACTGTAATGATAAAAGTCAAGGTTTGTGAGTTTTAAATAGAACAGGGCTGGCCCAAATCAGCCCTGATTGTTTAATAAGGTATTCACACAGCTAGCCCTAGCTAACCCTTTCATTGACTTGACTGAACTAGGGAGGCATAACCATTTTCACATGGGGACATTGGATGCTGGATGACTGTTTACAGAATAAATTAAACAAGCACCCAATTTTGGAGTTATCTGTTCACTCAGGTTTGCTTTATACATCACTAGGAACATTAAAGGCTCATATAATACTCAAATGGTGCAAAAATTCAGAAAATCTGAAAGCGGGCAAATACTTTTTGACAGAACTGTAGTGATCAGTCAGTATAGATAGATACTTTATTGATCCCGTGAGGGAAATTGCAGTGCAACAGCAGCTTAACACAGTCAACACTATCAAGGATAGTGCTGCACGTAAGTCTGAAATACTGATAAGACGCATACTTCCACATTTATAAATAAAAAAAACTAGCTTTGGGATGTAAAAAGGTGTTATTTCTCCTTTACATTAAAATGACACAACTAACATTAGCGAAGAGCTTTGGCAGGACATGTCTATACAATAACGTAGGAATGATTATTCTAAAAAAGCGATAAAAGGACTTCTAATCTTTCTGGCAAACTGATCTGCAAACGCCTTATAAGTTATTCTATCACAAACTATAAGTTATAAACCGTTTCTAACAGTGCAATCACAAGAAACAGTTGGTGAGTTTGTACAAATTACACATACAAATAAGTTAAAAGACGGCTGTCTTCTTTAAGTAGATGAAATAGATCAAATTAAAACCCTACTGTCCTGAAAAGCAAGATTAGTAACACTCTGTCTTAATGTATACTTCTTGGGAACACCTTTACTCAAAATAACTTCTAACAGAATTCATGATACCACTTCAAGAAAAAAAAATAAAAGGACCAGACATTTCTTTTTAACACGTTTCAGAGATCAAATATTTTAAGCTCAATTTTACTGAAGTCTATTCCAATGGAACAGTCTGCTGACAAAAGAAGTTCCGAATTATTTGCTACATGCGAGCTGCAACTTGTCTGATCAATTCTGAGATTCTGGCACTTACTCCATCTGTCCCAACATATGGTGAACTCCGAGACATGCGGCCCCTCGTTTTCTGAACCCTTCTGCTCCTGGGTCCCCTTGCGGTGTCGGTGAAAAATACGGCTGGCCAAATCTTCCAGTTTGTGACGACCTGAACTGGTGCCTGTGCACTGGTTGCACTGCAGCTCCTTCGCTAAAGCCATTCCACAGCTCTGACAGTGTTTAGCAACACTGAGCAACTGCAGTGCAAAGGTAACTCAAAGTTTCTGTTCTGACTCACAGGAGTGCGATACAAGCTTCCTGTTTGCAAGCACTGTGCTGCTACTTGGCTTACCGCATGCTTAATTGGTTTTGCTTCCTGTCAGAGATAATATGCTTAATTTCTTTTCAAAAAGGTTCTAGACAAGTAATAAATACGGCAGTATGTAACGTTCACTTGATACGCAAGTGAAGTCTCCTGTATTTGTTCAGTGTTATAATCTGATTTGTTGCTATTAACATTCCAAAAATAGTCCACTTTCATATACAAGTTTTTTTTTTCCATACTGCTCTCCAGTATGTTATTCCACTGTGACTATGCCATCCAGTGAAAAGTACAAGAATGCCACTGGTTTTCAGCTACAGAACTGGAATTTTCATGACACATTCCTCAGGTTTTTGTAAGGTACTATGGCTTGGAAGCACGCAGTAAATTGGAACCACGAAAAGAAGAAAACAAAATAGGAAGTGTGTAGGAGGCACCAAAACAAAGCTGCCGTTTAAAATGGCTATCAAAATCTGTCCCAGCAGAAAAATCAAAATGTCTTGACAGTATTAAAATGTCTACATTTTAGATGCAGACAGATACTAATGCCATCCAGAACACTGAAAAGCACTCCGCTATTATACAATAGACTACACACATTTTACAGATACCCTGTCAGTTACTGACTTTTGATTCCAATATAGCTAGCCAAATACTAAGGCATATTTTACATACTGTTTATTAGGTACAACAGGAAGATTGTACTATTTGCTGCTTTCCTGTTTTTTTTGCTATGCATTTACAAAGTCACCCACTTGATCCTGTCCACAAGACACACTTTGCATGCTGACATTGTGATTGTGCAATGACAAGATTGTGCAACGATGTTTTACTCAATATCAGATGCAGGCCTGCTTAATAACATAAACAGCATGCTATGCTTCCATACCAGGGACTGACACAGGGAGAAATCTCATTGTTCTTCTTGAAAATGAAAGTGAAGTGAAAAGAATTATTATTCATCTAGCCTGTATAAAACAAAACACTTACTGCATCTCTTAATCCAACAACTTGAACTTCTGAGAAGTCAAGAGCTACAAAACAAGATTAACTTGTTCAATTAGTGGGGAGTGGGAGAGATTTTCTAAGGATTGCTTCAATATTTATACCATGAACCTTCAAGTATATAACATGAAATATTCTCATCAGTCAAAGGCAGGTCTTGCATGATTTGTACACTTTAAAACCAAATCTCTGTGCCGTCATCAATAACCTCGGCAATCTCAAGTCTGAAAGGTCTATCTTACTATGTCTGCTCAAAATGGGCTGCAAGCAGCACACAGTAAGCAGTCTAATCTTAATAATCCACACTTCCTCCTTGTGTGGTTTTCATCAGAAACTCCCTTCAGCGAATGTTTTCTTGCATTACAAAACAAAGCCAATAATCTTTAAAATACTGAGGAAAAAAATAGCTCTTTAAAAACTAATTAAAAACATCTGATCTGGAAAATGTTATTAGATCTCTGATATTTAAGTCTAATACTGTACATCTATTGCTTTTCAATGAGGATTTGATGTAAACTCCTTCCTTTCTGTAGTTTTACAGTGCTTCTACAGCCCTACCCTCCTGCAAGATGCCCTACATTAAGGAAGTTGTAGCACACTGCAGTGTACACTCTAACTCCGCAGATTAACATGGTACATATTCAGATGAATATGTTCCTTTGCAGCCTACACATGCTGACGCAGCTACCTGCTTGAACTACATCTTCAAATGACCAAGCACATGTGGGAATCACCATTTCACCTAGGAGAATCTGCTTGTTTCTTAGTACTGACCTGAACTTTCTTGGTGACTTGTATGACTACTCCCCCCCACTCACCCAAACAAAGCACAGGCTCAAGAAAAAGAACTTTCAGACCAAACGGCAGCAATACACAAAACTCAGTCGTGAGCTGTAGACTTGTGGCCTTTCCTGCCCAAAACTCACATTTATTGTGCTTAACTAAATGAAACTCATGGCCAATTTCTACTGTGGAAGTGGACTTAATCAAAGTCATTTATGGCACAACCATACAGAAAATGGTGGGTATTGCAAGTACTTTGCCTCCAAAGTCTATTTTTTAAAGAAAACCTACAGCCAATATTATTCTATATGTTACTCATATCCATTACTGTATAACATTAACAGCAGAGCCCCTCAAAAATGAGGAGAAGGACGCACTGACAGTATTTCAAACTTATCAACAGTAATGACGGGAAGGACAACAGTACAGGAGTTAGCTTGTGCATTAGAATTCACAAATATTGCCTTCGGTTGTTGTACTAGGTTTAATCCCTAAAAATAAAGATCTTAAAATTACATATGAGAATAATGATTCTCCTGTATTCAGTCTTTTTAAGGTGGTACATCATGTCTTATTCATGCTTTCATTTATGCTTTCATTAAACAAAAGTAGAGACACAAAAATACACATCTACTGAAGTCACAGAACACACATGCAATCCTGTGAAGAGACAGCTAAAAGGGAATTAATTTAATGTTTCCTCAAGAAATAATGGACTTATTTCCATGGCATCTTTGAGGTCTGACTCAAGGCTTTGAGGGTTGTGTAATGGGAAAACCAAACATTACTGAACTTCTCCTATGACAGCTAAACTTAGCTAAGAAATACAACAGCACAACAGCAATCTCCTTACAATTACACATACTCTAGTGCCATCTAGTGGCTTCATATGACAAGGAATAAAAAGATTAAAATTAGAATTTGAATATTCAACCCTTGCAGCCCAAAATCTCTGATCTCTAATTTCACTTTATCCCTAGCAAACAGTAAAGCTTTATGCTTTCATGTTGCTCAAGAAGAACAATGAATTGCAAAAATGGTTTTAAAAGTGATGTACAACATGTAAGAAATATGAAGATTTTTGGTTTGAAATTTGACAGTTCTGTAACAATTCCCTGAAATTAACTGAATTTCTCAAGTTCTCAAAAACAGTGTTCAACATACAATTTCAAGCAAACTAATCTCTTCTTTAATTGTGAGACAACTATTTAATTAACTTCCAGAACAGTGTGCCAAAATTCAACAAAGATGCACAATCAGATAACAAGTTGGGCCTGACAGTCCAGAGATTAACAAAATAACAAATTAACAGTTTTTAAAAAAAATACATGGTATGATGTGTGGTGAACGGACTGGTGCACTATGGCTGCCACTGCATCATCCAGGTGGGGCTGCACATTGGTGGTGGTACAGAAGAGTCCTCATGACCTGTAAAGCGCTTTAAGTGGAGTGTCCAGAAAAGCACTTATAAGTGTAAGAATTATTACAATATGCAAGAATATGCAATATGTTATAATGGAGGCTTCCTACATAACAGCACTCTCTATTGGTGTTTTGGGGTATTACAGTTTTGATTAATACAGAAGAAATTAAAACAAACACCCATGTAACAAGAACATAAGAAGATTCCGAATTTGGCTTGGAAGCAGAAAAAATACAGCAATCTCATTAGAGGAGTACATTAAGCAGGTGCCGCAAAAAATTAAAAACTGAATAAAATAAATATCACTTTTACTTTTATCATTTTCCCCCAACCTATATTCTGCACTGGTGAGATTCTAAGACACAAGGACTGGTTATGTGATTTTTAACTTTACCATTTCTACATCTTGCTTTTTATCTTTCTCAAATTTCAATATCAGTTAAAACAAATTTGACAAAAAAGGGAAAAAGCTGAGTAGTGAACTGTTACTGTTTATTGTAATTATAAATCTATCCATGAACACAGGATATGACACTAAATCACAATGACAGCTTTTATACTATAGAAAATAACTTATGAGGAGCATACACGCTGCTCCTGGTGAAAGGGGTGTGCTGACCACCCACCTGTTACTCCAGTCGGTATGGGTGTCTGCTCACATATCAGAAGAAGGTGCAGAGAGAGCTCACAGATCTGGAGTTAACGATGGTCTCTCTTTCTATAGCATGGGTATCCCTCCCATTTTCCAAAGTTTGGTTTCATAAAGGAAACAATAAACACCCATCTTTGTGTTTCAAAATAGCAGAGTTGAAGATCAACTGGAAAATGCTGAAATGTGTTTCCTCCCTGGGACAATACACTTCAGAAACAAAATCACTCTTGTTCTATTTGTGACTGAACCGAGCATGTTCAGTTTCCTAACAGCAGCGCTACCTTAGTGACAAATGCCAGAATACATTTAGATTGGAAGGCTTTTGATAACTTATCTGGCTGAACTTTTACCAGAAGATCACTTTATTGGCCATATACAATTTAGGCATTAGGAATTTGTATTTTTGCATACCCCAGCTTGCTCTCCATGAGACAGACAGGGGAGAGAAGCAACTTACATTTTACACATATTCACACATTTTACTGTTGCAATCAGGAGCAGTGAAATACCTTGCTCAAGGGTATAGTCGCAGCACCTTGCAAATATGTGTCCAGCACCCTACTACTCCATACAGCTGCCCTGTTCCTTATAAAAGATCCGCTCTCAAACTGACAGCAGTGCACATCAATGAAAGGCAAGCATTTGGACTGAAAACTAATGAATGAAACACATTGTAGATAATCGGTAAATGCTCAAAGTGCATTTCCCACCCCTCATTTACACCAGAATCCAGATAACAAAATAATTACAGATTTTAAACAATTATCACATTCACTGTTCTCAAAAAATGAGTGTCAGCAACTACTATAGAAGGTGCAAATACAGAATTTGAGACTGAATAAACATTTTATTGAACTGAGGTCTGTCTGTCCCTTTGCATATTTTGCTGCATCTTAAACCATTCTGTTTCTCCGTGCTATTTTTTAAATTCCTGTCTTTGTTTATGCTTTACCTGCAAAGCGCGTTGAGGAAATACTATATAAAAAACATTATTATTTGGTAGAACACAGAAGATAATGTAGATGTAATGTGATATGTATTGATTTTCACATTGCCTAAGATGGGAAATAGCTTTAAGAAGCTGCTTATCAAAAAGGCTTAGACATCTATGTGAAAACAAAATGTTCATCATCTAGACAATGTGGGGAAGCAATAAGTACCATGAAACACAGCTACAAGTGTTCAATTTCAGTCAGGTCATGTTAAAATTTTACAACATGAATAATAATAATAATAATAATAATAATAATAATAATAATAATAATAATTGCTTACACTTATATAGTGCTTTTCTGGACATTCCACTCAAAGCGCTTTACAGGTAATGGGGACTCCCCTCCACCACCACCAATGTGCAGCATCCACCTGGATGATGCGACGGCAGCCATAGTGCGCCAGAACACTCACCACACATCAGCTATCAGTGGGGAGGAGAGCAGAGTGATGTAGCCAATTCATAGAGGGGGATTATTAGGAGGCCATGATTGGTAAGGGCCAATGGGAAATTTGGCCAGGACACCGGGGTTACACCCCTACTCTTTTCGAGAAACGCCCTGGGATTTTTAATGACCACAGAGAGTCAGGACCTTTGTTTTACGTCTCATCTGAAGGACGGCGCCTGTTTTACAGTATAGTGTCCCCGTCACTATACTGGGGCATTAGGACCCACATGGACTGCAGGGTGAGCGCCCCCTGCTGGCCCCACAAACACCTCTTCCAGCAGCAACCTTAGTTTTTCCCAGGAGGTCTCCCATCCAGGTACTGACCAGGCTCACACCTGCTTAGCTAATAAGACTCTTGTGTGCAATTGTGGTCATCATGTTGGATGAAAGAACAATCTTTCTAGCGCTGAAGAGAGAAGACTACGAAACTAAACTGAGAAAAAAAAGAGCTTCTTTTTTTACATAAAATGAAGTAGGAATTTGAAACAAGCTACCCAGTCGTGTTGTCCAAATCAGAAACCTGCATTCCTTCAGAAACTGGCTGGATTATATCCTCAGGTAACTTGGCTACTGACAACCAAATGAGCTCAATGAACTGAATACCCTCTCCTCATCTGGAACGTCTCTTATGTGCTGGTAATTCCTCAAACAGGACACAGAAATTGGCAATATTAACGTAGCCCCAAAAGAGAAGCGTGTTATAGTAATAGTAATTTACGAACTTCACATACTATTGTACTAGACTAAGTAGACTTAGAAACTCACAGATCTGTCAAAACACTTCACCTTGATGAACTGCAACTGAATGTCAGGGTGACTCATGCAGTAAAAACTGTGATCCAGTTCAAAGCAAGAATAAAAATGCAAAACCAATCTCTTTATCTAGTTTGACCTGGACCGTGGCTTTGTGCTAGGCTGGGCCCTCCTCAGCCCTGAACATGGTACTGTCAGTGTTCCATGCCAGAGAGCAGCAGGCCATGCCTGGGTAAGATAGCTCCTGTGAAGTCTGCCATGGACAACTGCCAATTGAAAAGGAGGTCAGGTTATCCATTATTGCAGTAAGGCTTAGTAATTTTGTTAAGCCAGAACACGCCTTTAGATCCAGGTGAGAGAACAAATTATGAAACTTACAAAAGCATCATCAAAAAAATATATGGCCTGTGGCTTTGGCAATGGAAAGCAATCAGAATTTAAAAAAAACCTAGTTCTTTTCTAAAGTTTCCCAAATATATATGCGATAATCAATGATATACACAACATATATAACTATATTAAAAGGCAAATTTCCCTAATGACACTTAGATTTCACTCTTTTAATTTAGGCAATTGCATATACAGTACTCCTGTTCCACCCCCCACACCCCAAAGCCCAGATAAATATTTAAGGAACACAGATCCAAGTTACTGCCCAATTTTCAATGCAATGTAGTTCAACAGTTTATAGTTATGGTTTTATTTATTAGTCTTTAAAAACATTTAGCACTTGGAGATTACAGAAGAAGAGAACCAGTCCTCCTTAAAAGAAATACACTTGTGGCATTCAGACAATCTTTACTGGCACTTCTCCTGAGTTGCTATGAGACGCAAATGTAACACTTTAAAACTCTGTCTTATCGCTCTTGACTGCTTCTCTTTAACTTCAATGATTTGTTACACAGGCAAATCTGGAACAAATACTACAGTAACTGCCCGTCACAGTAAAGCAGAAGGCTATTTGCTTCTTAACGAAACAGGGGTAGCACCCTCTCTGCATGTGTTGCTCCGCCTTGTCTGCTTTTTTCTTGGAAGGCCCTGTTTATACTGGGGCTAGCAGAGTGAAACGGGAGCAGAGGCCCTTTTAGGACACAAAATGAGTGAGAGAGGCCATATATGCAACACAAAACGCTGGAACGAGAGAGCTATACATAGAGCTACCATGTCATAGAGCGCGCTCTTTCCTACATACATACAGTAAATCTCCAGATTCTGTGCAAGCCTTCAGTTCCTGGAAACTCCTCTTGGGAATATTCCACAGGAATATTCTCTTCAGACTATAAACCAAATACATCACGAGATGGTGCTTATATTATTACGACAAGACATGCCGAGCGCTAAGTCCACAAAATGATAACCAAAACGAACTGAAACAATAGTCTGTGCTAAACAGCTTAAACTCTATTCAGCTTTTGTAAACGACTTGTACCACTGAAGCTTGGCCACTGGTTCCTGGTTTAAACTGCCAGGAGTATATTAAAGTTAGGCCTGCAGGATGAAAGCAGTCATGAATGGTCTTTATCTTCACTAAAGCAATGAATCTCAAACTGGATAACAACTGCAAAATGAGACAAAATAGATATGCCAGAGGAGGATTTTCTTAATGGAAATACTCATAACAAAACTTGAATAAGTAACAAGAGTAATTGAAAACATCTGGCCTTTACTGTTGGTCCCTGAAGAGCTTAAGACAAACAAGGCATCCAAACAGCAAAAGTTTTTTTTTTTTTCTGTATTAGACAGTCCCCCAACAGATTTCAACAAAGGAATGCAGCTGTTACTTTGTTTCAGCACATATAACACTGCATCCAAACTGGAGGCTGAAGAAAAATTAGTGCATTCTGATTCAGCTTCCAGATTTCAACATAGCAATTTTATAATAGCATGTCAACTGTTCAAATTTTCTCTGGGCTAGTGCTCAATGACAGGAAATGTGAAGTGCTGAAGAAGTATATTGAGGGACTTTGAAATCTTAAAAAGAATACAGTTTGGTCCTGGCAATTGGAAAACCCTGAAGATGTTTTCCCACACTGAGAGCTCTTAAAACCACAACAGGTGTAACTATCCACAATCATTTGGTGTATTTCTCACACCTCTCAGAATATACTATCTGCTTAAGACTTTAAATGAAATAGCTTTTAAAGGGAGGAATAAGTACTGAAGTAACCAGAGTCCCTGTTCCTTTCCAGCCGGTTGTATGCCTCACAGGGAACCAACTACTAAGTACTTCATCAGTCTAGTCACAGGGTAATACAGAGATCGTGACTGTGGGAAAGTTTGCTGGTGGCAGCACACTGCTTTTGTCTGACACAGTGCAGTCCCCAAAAGGCTAAACCATGGGAAGCTTGCAACCAGGGAATGTTTTAATACAGTGTTATGTTATGTTATATGTGCATTTTGAAATCATTCCAAATACAAATTGTCAAGCCCCCATATTCATTCTCTGGCATTTGCATTTCTTTGTGAATACCACCTCTGGAAAAAAAATAATCAAGCAAACAAACAAATCTGAAACAACACCTTCCCAAGGTTACGAGGAACAGCTACGAACATGTACAGTTTTAGCCAGAGCACCACAGCTATGAGAGTGGAATGAAGAAGCAGTTCGCTTCAGAAGAAGAGACAAGGGTTTATTTCTTAAAGTTCATACAAAGGAATTTTAAAGCTAGGACTTGCGCATACATGGGGATGCCATTATAAATAAAACACTCCAAATCTGACAATAACCAGAAACATTGTTCTTGATCTGCATTTAACCCTTTACTGTTAGACTGTGTGTCTCTGTTTAGCTCACTCAGGATAAAAGGATGCACTGATAAAATACTTTTAGTAAAGCTTTGAATTCATATGTCTTAATTAAAGGTTTTTAGCTACAGCCTCAGTGTTACTATGCTAAAGACAGAAGTCAAAGAATGTACCTACATAGTACCTACAAAGACAATGTACCGACAGCTTTGAATTTCATGTATTAACTTTTTTACATACCTTTACCAAAGATTCAGAAATAATATTTGATAGATAATTTAATATGATAGTTTAAGTTCCAGTTTCTGCATCACGTAAAAGTAATAATCATTTAATACCACATATTAAAATAGGATCTTAATCTGAAATAAAGCTGTCAAACCACTATCCATATATGTAAAAGCACTGTGAAATGTACTTAACTACTGTTTCTATAATTAATTCTTAGCTGAAGTGAATGTTGAAGGCAGATCAACTTGGAAGAACAGGTTCTATAATTATGTTAATGTGAACAATGATGGCTATACAGGTCTTACCATGGCAAAAAAATATTCTATAATTAAAAAAAAATTAAATCATTGCTACACAAGTGTGTAAAAATTTTAGGAACACAGAAAATACTGACAATAATAAATGTTCTTATTATAAATGGAAGTCCAAACAAATTGCTTCTGCTCTATACAGTATGTCTGGTTATAGCCTGACTCAAGAGCTGTGGTACATCTAACAATGAATTCACACGTTATATTCTTAATTTATGTTCAAATGTCCCATATATATCTCACCCTACTATATACAGGTTCTAAAGTCTTAATCGGGAATTATAATAAAGCAAAATATTCTCAAGACCCTTTTCTTTTTTGGTACCAAAACAATTAGGTTGCCCTTAATTAAAATGAAACTTCCAACTATCTATTTGCAAAAACTCCAAATTTAACCAACTCTTTGTTGAGTCTGGAACTGCCTTCATTCTGCTGTCAGAACTGCAAAATACATGGGTTCCCAGGCAAACCTGTTGCAAGATTTCAAAAGTCAAAAAACATTTTATAAATGCTTCGGTTCGTCTCGCTGAAGGTGTATCTGTAGGCTGTGTTATGACAATTCACTCTATATTTTCTTATTTCAATCTCTTTCCATAAAACATACATTTGTGTCATAAGACTATATCTAAACCCACTCAAGGCTGAAAACTGTTCTCTCGGAATAAATACGGTATTGCATTTGTCTTTGTATTTTGCAATTTCTACATAAAGCGTAGCCTAATAATACCGTGAATGTGTACATAATTTGATTTGGTTCCTTACACAATAAAGATAGAAATGATCATAACCAAAACAACAGCAACTATTTTAAAATTGTTGCAAATTCAATTATTGGTGAAGCGTTTTGACAATCCTCTGCTTTAAGCCGATGTAGTTAATAGCCAGTAAGACAAGTACAACGTGATGATATTGTGACCATCTGGAACGAGCTGCAGTGCTAGGTTAAAGACTGCCCCAGTAATGCACTTGACAAATCTGCCCAGTGCACTGTGTCAGCTTAGAGGGGTTTAAACACAACAGAGCTTAGGACTGTAATGTTGCGGCCCAGAGAGGGCCTTGTCAAACGTATACATGCTTACGTGGATAGAGGTGGAGTTTAAGAAGATGACACTTACTTTATTTAAATACTATTTAACAAAGTATGTACCGTACATCTTTTCCTCCTCTAACTATTGTATCACAACAGTCCTGTACTATTTACATATAAATTCAACATCAGAACCCTCTCAACTGATTTTTGAGTTCCTTCCACAAAAAAAACTACTTTCACTTTCTTGAAGGAACTGGAAACCAATATTGATATTTGTTTTGATGAAAAAGATGTTAAGCTTCAGCCCCATCGAAAACAATATTAAAATATCGTTTGTAATAAATTTAATTATTATAATGGCACGTTATTATATACATAAAATGAAGGGGATGTAAGGGAGTATTTGCAGACTATTTCAAGGTGCAAAAATATGAAAGCCGTGCGGACGTTATTTTTATTTAATTTGTTTAATCTTTTTTCATATCTTGAATTTATGTTGTAATATGTACCCCTGACGATCTTTTTGTCTTGAAATGTTGTTTGTATTGTAATTTTTGTTATGAATAAATAAAATACAAAAAAAACTTTCTTGAAGGAATTGACTAGGTTCATCTTAAAACTATAATCCCATTCGAAACAAAATCCTACAGAAAGCACTTTCATTTTAATTCTTCAACTGACTTTTTTCTTTTATTTTTCCTTTGAATTGCGATTCTTTAATGCATAATACAAATCGTTACAAAAATATTTCTTTCTAATCATGCCTTAATGTGAAAAGTTATAAATCACCAGAAGAATACCTTTTGCCCCAGTCAGAAGTACGAAAGGAAAAAAATACCATCAAAATGAAAGGGCATTAAATGTTCACATACAGGTTCACTAACATGCAAGGAACACTACAGTAAAATGGTGCTGATGATCAATGACAACAAAATTTAGTTTGGTAACTTCAGCACAAAAGTTTTCTTACTAACGCCAAGCAGGCAAACGCAACCACATCACAGACGGATGGTGATCTACCCATAATTGTTATGCAAACAGCCAGCGGAAAAATGTTCAGACAGAATGTGTTTTCATTAAGAATGCTTGCCTATTAAACACTCATAGTTTACCAATCCACAGAGAACCCAAGTTTGAAACAGGCTCCCGCAAGCTGCTGTGGCTGTTTGGAGAAAATGAATGGATCGTGCCATGCTATAAATCAGCTATCAGCATATGTGAAAGTACATAGTGCCAATTAATAGAGACCCAGGGCTGATTGCGTCAAGCCTTTCAAAGCTTGTAATTACATTTAGCCTCTGACGAAGGTTCGATGACAAGCTGTTCCAGTCAATGACAAACGGGGGACCTGTCAGGCCTTCACTGCATACAAGATAAACAGAGGGTGGTATCTTTAGCCTGAGCAAATAGTAGTGGAATAAATCACTAAAGGTTGTGATTTCACTGCTTTTATGAATGAGCCACACTAAAGATCTTTCACCTTCTTAGACCACAATACTGTAACAACGCCATGTAAACAGGTACATACAAGCTCATGATAATGGTTGCCATGTATTGAATACTAATCATACACTTCCATGTCTTTAGAAAAACAAAAACAGTGAAAAATAAACTTAACAGAACTTTGGCACTGTTCGTCATTCAGAATGGATTTAACTCTGTTGGAACTGCTACGTCAAGTATACAAAACACACTGGAATTTAGTCTGTAAAAAACATGAAATGGTCAGAGAGTTCTCCCCAAAGTATTAAAATTAGAAATGCTTAAAAAAAACTAATATAACCTGAACATGCATGCTCATTTTGTTTAATATAAACTCTGAACAAGGAATAGAACTTCTGTGGTACATGATTCTCCGGGTTTGGTATCGCACTCATACAGCTGCAAGCTGCGATACACCAGGGAAACCCATGTGGTAAAACACAAGAGAATATCAACCTGAGCATACGCAAGAGTAAGCATAGCAAAGACACTTCTTAAACTGCAAGCTGTAATACTCGCCTGTGAACTTACACTAAAAACCATTCAAAGCAAGAACTGAAAAACACGACAGAATTCACAGCGGTAGAATCGGAACTAGGTGAGCCGATTCAATGGGTTCAGCTGCCCAATAGTGCAACTCACATTATGTGTAAAACAAGGAAACTTCAGAATTTGTTTAAAAATATGCATCTGAAGGGGTGGCACAGTAACATTGGCTCCGTGAAGTGCTAGCTTCAAGTCTGGACCTGGGGTGCTATCTGTGTGGAGTTTGCATGTTTTCGCTGCGTTTGTGTGGGTTTTCTCCATGTTCTCTGGTTACGTCCCAATTTGTACAAACTGGCCCTGGAATGAGTGTGTACATGTTTGTCTCTGTGTGTGCCCTGTGGTGGACTGGCGTCCCGTCAAGTGTGTATCCTGCCCTGCACCCAATGCTTCCTGGGATAGGCTCTAGGCCACAGTGACACTGTAGTGCAGAAGTGGTTATCAAAAGTGATGTGTGATGTGTGATGATGGATATGCAACCTATCAGATTCTAGTTACAACGAAGAGAGCTAAGGGAAAATACAAAGGAAATGAGTTTTTGTTTTTTAAAAACATAAAAAAGATATCCAGAGAAGTTGGGCTGGGATGATGATGATTAAACAGCTTGCAAAACAAAACAACTTCTAAGAACTGGAAGGGAAACGGCTTTTCCGATAAGACTTGCTTACACTCGTGCAGCAGCAGAGCAGCAAACAAAACTTGGAAAATTGGTCAGTGTCCCAGCCCTACAAAGATGATCGGATAAATGTGCACCCGAGCTCAGGTTGGAAGATGCATCAAGAAGAGAGAAATGATTTCATTTTGACACTTTAAAAGAGAACAGTGTCTATTAACCTAAGCATTTGAAACAAACAAACCACCCGCTAAAGGAAAAACATCTCTATGCAACTGCAGTGAGCAATATTGAAATCTTTACCTTCTTAATCCCATGGAACCTCATTCTAAAAAATTACACCATCAACAAATGAATGATGTGTAAAATTATCAACTTGTCATGCATGTAAGAATCATTATGTAAACAGTCTAGGGCTTTCTTTTTTAACAGCAGCCCACAAACGAGGCTCCAATCTGACCCCTTTTACTTTTACTCGTGCATTTCATACTAAAACATTATTGCACATAAAACTTATGGACGGAAATTAGTCGCAAAATTCCACAATAACACTCATATCCCCTCCAGGACAGCATACATTTCAGTACTTTTTAGTAAAAAGCATGCCAATATTCCAACTATTCAATCATTTTTTCCTCCCATAATGCAATATATAGACCTTTAATGCATTCAAGTAATGTTTTCATACTGTGTGTTCAGGTATAAGTACAACACATTCTTTAGGCATCACATAAAACAGAGACTAGATAGATTTAACCAACATAAAGACAAAACACATAGGCATTTAAAAAAAAACAATTCTAACAGAATTTGAAATGCAGATTAAAAGTACAACACATCATTTAGTATATTCATTTTCATTTTAACTGAACAAATGAATACACAATAATGCTTAGTAAATTTTGAACTATTTCCAGACCAAGTCTCAATAGGACAAAACATCATGGATAACTGATCATCTATCAACAGCACAATACCATCTCATTAAACCAAATTCAGAATTTGTGTTTTCCCTGACTTGTAATTAAGAAAAGTCTTCACTGGTTCAGCAAAATGTAGTGTGTATATGCAACTATATCTGTATTTCATTTTTCTATTTACATTCACTAAAAGCTTAACACTCAAGGGCTGTTATATAAAGCTCTGTCACTGCTGTTCAAGTCTTAGTTTTCTTAGTGTTAGTGCATAACTGAATTATGTCTAAATGAACAAACTGTAATCATGAGCAACCTGTCCCAAAACTCTTTCCTAAACAACTACACCTTCGATATCCCCCGAGTAATTCATCAGCTAAAGCTTCCTGGTCAGTTTCAAACTCCACTTGGAAATCGGGACAATTCCAACTTAAAATTAGTAAACAGGTCCACACCTACGTTTTAAAACCAGGTCCCTGTAAATTTAACTTATCCCACTGTTTACCAAGAGGAAGAAGCAGCTCATTCCTCTGAGTGGTTTATTGGAACAGGCGCTCACCTGAGAGCAGGCTGAGCTCTGTGGACACACGTTCAAGCCTGGGTCACGGCACAAGCCGACTGTGACTGGGATTCCCCAGGTGGCAGCACAAAATTGGCTAAAGACCGGGTAGGACATCTTGACCACAGCTCTGTTGGTTCTCAGTCACACAGGCACTTACATGCATGTGGTGCTAACAGTGAGGATCAATTTAGTTTCAATTATATTGAAATGCTGGTTGGGGGCATAGATAACAAGAGCAGAGCTGTTGCGTGAAACTTAAAAAAATCTACTCTACGCCGCGGCCATGTTACTCTCTGCCAGGAACAAAACTACATCCATTAAGAACCGGAATCTCCCAAATCATTCATTTAGTTTTTTTTTTTTAAAAGCCCACGTCCCTGTTCCTTTACTTCAAACTTAAAATTCAAGTTACATGGAAAAGAATAACACATATCATCACTTTATAATGTACCGCGATGGACTGGCACCCCGTCCAGGGTGAACCCTATCTTGCGCTCGCTGTTTGCCAGGTAGGCTCCAGCTTCCTGTGAAACCGCATGGTATAAAGCGGTTTGGTAAATGACATGACTGTATGATGTATTTCATTTTTTCACCAGACCATGCTAATTTAGTGTCCGAATGGCCCATTTGCCCCCCAAAAATGATAGGATGCTTGTTAGGATGCTGACAAATTGTCGTCATTTGAAGCCTTGTGAATGAAGCAGATAACCTGTTGAAGGGCAATTTATACGATGGCATCACACCACGTCTCTGATCCGAGCTGAAAGAATCATTTTAAAGACGAATGACTGAAAAATGGATCTTATTTTCTGTAATTAATTTATTGTTGAAGTGGAGTACAGAGAGCTCTACGCCCCCAAAAAGTCCTTCACAAAATGACATCACAAAATAATCTCAAAGGCCATTTCGTCAGCCCCAAATTCACAAAGCAAGTAGTGTATTTTGTAATCCACATGACAATACTATTACAGAATTAAACCAAATGTCATTACTTTTATATAGCTATTTAATACGGTGCTTGGTTTTACAGTTGGAGGTATCCATGCTTTACTGTTATATTACTGACAGCAAAAGAAATAGTGGAAAATGTGTAGGAGCTCACGTGCACAATAGGCTGCAGAAACGGATACACTTTGGAGAGGAAAATAGTTTAGATTACCAGCAGTGCAAGAAACACTACGAGAGCAACACTACATGCTAGCAGCGAAGATTCAGCTTAATTCTGCCTCCCCAGCCCTTCTTAGGCCTCATCATTGTGGCATAGCTAACGTGGACATACATTTGAATGTTTATCTGAACCATTAAAAGTGATTTTTGCATCTCAGTTTACCATAGTATTGTGTTTTTTTAATCATTTCAATTCAGATGCATTAAAATTAAAGTTTCAATTTTCTGGATTGAATAGCTGCCCTTAAAGCAAGTACGCATGATTTTATTGAAATCACAGCACAAACTGCTTTGCGATTCATTATCATTACTATATACCTGTGAAAATGGCCCTGTAAATGACTTGATTTATTAAGATATAAATGGAAAAGTGGGGGGAGGGAATCTGAATATACAAAAATCACAGCACCTGGTGACTCTTTTAGAGTCTTAGTCTAAAATAAGAAATTGCAAGAGTGGATATCCTCATCAGCAACTGCATCGTGCAGACACAGAGCACCCTAGTTATTTGTCATCCAGGATGAAACATGTAGCCTATATACAATTCGAAACATTCTTCACCTCTACACAAGATCTTGGGTTTGCACAATGCAGAACAGTGCCATATCTGCAAGTTAAGTCCATATGTAAATAGTACGTTTAAAGAGAACACCAATGTACTCTGGAACCACAGATAAAACTGCGAAAAGGTGTTCAATAACTTTTGCAACGCAGCCATGTACTCCCAGAGTGTGAACAGGGGCAGTCGGGCAAAACAAAGTCCTGATCATCTCTCCTTGTTTGCGGCAGGTCGGCATGAGCCAGAGGAACATCTTGAACAGAAACACAGCTCCCCTTGGATCAGGGGCCTGAATCAATCCGAGCAGGCCAATGCAAGCCCACCATAGCCTTGTCTGTCATGAACTCCGCTGAGCAGGGGTGGGCTTTCCTCAAGCCCAACCTTGAGAAAGCATCCCCGCAAACAGACACCACGGGATTCCTTTATTCACCAGCACTGCCAGGAATGGGCTGCAAATCACAGATGAGAAATGCTAATCTTGTCCTCATACAGAGTAAACACGGTGGGTCTCAATTCAAGAAAAAGGCAAAACCAAACAGTACTAACCGTGCTCAAATTTCACTAGACCTACTAAGGAGCAAACTGGTGCTTTTTCTATATCTAAGGCTTCTATTTAATATTCAAAGTTCCATATACGAGGCCAAGACATGCCATGAAAACTTAACACCTGATCACAAACAGCAGGTACTTCCAGAAAACACACCGTACAGAGTGATGTGAATAATCAGCTAATGTGTTTTTAAATCATATCTGAAAATAGTTATACAATAATAACTGCAATAACACAGGGCTTCATTTTCAAGCGAATCGTAAAGTGCAAGTTACTGATTTACTG
Organism: Lepisosteus platostomus; assembly: GCF_059453375.1. Classification (NCBI taxonomy): domain Eukaryota; kingdom Metazoa; phylum Chordata; class Actinopteri; order Semionotiformes; family Lepisosteidae; genus Lepisosteus; species Lepisosteus platostomus. The sequence goes on along the minus strand of NC_142621.1, from coordinate 25,038,939 downwards.
TAATAAAGACTTTGCTTATATGCTATTTCTAGTTTAATTGAACTTCGCTCATTAAGTGTACAACTTCCTTTTGTTTTCATATGTAGTTGCACAATACCCATAGCTTGCTTTTTCATGAAAAGCAGTACCTACTAAGAACAAAACCGTACAGACGCTTCAAACGAGCTGAAGAGGAAAAGCAGGAAATGTTTGCTTCCTAGGTGAGTAACGCTTCAATTGCACTGCTGCACAGATTTCTAATGCATTAACTTAACTTCCCCACTGCATGCAAGCTGCAGGTTTCCAACACTGATGTAGATTTGATCAGTTCTCATAAACAAATCAAGGCTGAACACATCACCATTGCCTCCAACGAAAAATTACATTCTGCTATAATAAAATGTGGGGGCCCTCTCTCTTTTTAGGCCACATCTAAATGCCCTTGCATGAGGTTAGGAGACACTGCTGCAGGAGAATCTGACCTGATGATTAGATATAAACTATGAAACCTCATTATTTATCAATAGTTTATAGGTCACACCAGTGAATTTATACCTACAATATTTTATTTCAGTAACTCAATAACATTTGGGAAGTCTCAAAGTATTTGCAACCAAAGTCCATCACAAATCCCAATTTCAAACATATAAACATGAAAAAAGTTGAAAATGAGGAAAAAGACTTGAATGTAGAAACCCTTAAAATCTTTATCATTATTTAATGAACAACAGTGAAAAAACGAGGGAGCCTAACTATTTGGTTGCGTTTAATCTTAAAATCAAAGTAAAAGTATGAAATTTCATTTAACCTTTAAAAATATTCTTTTGATAACTGAGTGTTCATCTTAACATCACAGACTACAACTTTCATCCCTCTTGGATAAAACCTGTTTAGCTACGTTACCTTATTTAAAATGAATGAGAAAGACCTACAGGAATCTCAAATTATTCTCCAACTGATACTTTGTAGTTGGTTGCTCTCTTAACACATTCTCAAAAACACACTTAAGATTTAAAACTGCAACTACTTAATTGAACCGATTATTATCATACATTATCTAGACACAGATGAACAAATATTGCAACAATATATTCAGTTCTATTTTATTGGTATTTTGCTATTAAAATAAGAAACAGGTTAAAAAACTTAAGGTACCTGAACAGTTTTAAAAGGTCTGATTGTTTTCATTATCTTCAGAAATGAGTAGCCTGTGCCATGTCTAATCAGTTTTGTCCACTAAATTTTTATTTAGCTTTAAGTCAGGCAGTGCCAAACAATATTGAGCCCTGTACTCCTTAATGTGGAAGCAGACTGGTATTGGTTATAACAAATGAGCTTTGCATGAATTTTAATATATATAGTCACAACATTACAGTACACAATAATTTTACAATACAACACCTGACCCTTTAAAAAGAGTCTAAAAAGATCCAACACCTTGACTTTACAGTTGGGGAAATAAATTACTACAAAATTCCAGCACTATCACTTCAATCATTTGATGTTCAAGAAATGGATTCAGAAACAGGTTTTATTTTAACATCAGATCATGATTTCACTTGGTTCATACCATTTCTCATGATAATAATATACATGACAGTAACAAGTTTATCATGGTCAGAGACAACATGAAAAACAGAAGGAAATAAATCTATGCTGGTTTATTTGGGTGCGTTTCCCAGTTATTACTGAAAAGTATACTAAAATTCAGTGGCCTCAGTCTGTCTTGACCTTGCCATCTCTGGTGCCATGTGTTTACAGACTTATCAAGACATTTTAAGAGCAATGAATTACAAACACAGAAATCAGAAGAAATCTCTAGCTCAAGAAGACAAAAACTAAACTAAAAGCAAGTCTCTAGAATATACAGATTAAAAGGAAGCATGACATTTTCATAAAGTCACAAAACTGATCAATTAAGAATTTCAGATAGCGAGTCCAACTGGCTGCCTTTGTGTAACAAAACTATAGAATGTTATGCCCAAAGAACACAGCACAAGTAACTTATTCCTTTATTTTACACTGTAAATCAGTTAAGAACAAAATCTCATTTGCAATGAAGACCCAGAGACCCACTTATACTGGAGGAATTTTATAGGAGTATGTTGAGTGAACTACTTCATTCAAGGGTCCAACAGCTGTCTCCCACCTGGGATTTGAAGCCACAGCCCTCCAGCACAAACCCCTAACCACTACTTCATGGACTGCCTACAGTTATACAGTAATTCTACGGCTTATCAGACTAATAGGAATTTAGGGGTATCTGTTATTGCTGAATACCCCATAAGTCATGAATAACGTTTTTAACCCCAAAACACACTATCATGTGAGATATATATATATGATTTTTGGATATACCAACTTACTTTTTTAATCAACATTACTCAAAAGTGTTCACTTGCCATTTTATCATACTGTACATATACAATCTCTTAATTTCACGTTGTAAACATACTGCAAAACTAGCGGTGAAAATATGAATCACACACATCATAAGTAATTGACCAATGATATACCTGAATTTTATTTAAGCATATTTTTTGTGCTTTTCATAGAGCTTTTTTTTAGCATTATAGTATTTTTAAAATTAATATTTTTCAAATCACTAAAGCACACAAACCCATTGGAAGTAATTCACCTAACCTATACCAATTACTCTATACTTTGTTATTGCAAGGAAAGTCTGGTATTTACTAGTTTACAAAATTCCCCTTTAGCAGATTCTATCCATTAAAGTGAAGTCCATTAAACTGAGGGTTCACTGTAATACTTTATTTACAACAATTTACGATACAGCCAGAAAAACACTTGAATTTGTCAGGAAACTCTCTTAAATGCGCGCACTATACAAAAATAAAAACCTCACCATCTCCATCTTTGTTTCCATGTACTGTAAATGCCAATGTCTGAGCTATACCTTTTGCTGATGTACTAGCTTACACTGAAAACCTGCTTCTTATATGCAGTTTAATGCAAATATGCAGATCCTTTAACTGCATTTGTGTACATCATAATATTTCTCAGTAACCAGTAGAAACAGAGAAGCTTTGGTAGCAGGGAGGGGGAGAGAAGTGTCCAACTCCACCTTATCGTTAGAAGATAATCTGCATTGATAAAAGAAGAAAATTGACATGGTGAACTAGGAACCATTGATATTTGATTAACAGTCCTGAAATGAAATTATTCTCACAAGGTATAACTTTAATGACAATTCCAGTATCTCACACGTGAGAAAAAGTTCAAGATTTCTGTAGAAGTTAAATGCTTATTTTTTTCCCCACAATCTATTGAGTTTAATAGAGGACGCCCACAGTGGAAAACTAGTTTCAGCTAAGGACAAACAAATGCAAAGTTATCTGCTTTTTCACCCCCAAAAGAGCCTGCATAATTGGGATCAGCTGTTATAACTTTAATATTCAGCTTCACCGGTGTATTTAACCGCTGCATACGCGATCAGACCATTGTTACCTTAAGAAGCAAGAGTGTTGCTAGATAAAGTCCCATAGACAGATTTTGGTGAAGTGTATGTGGTTGTGTAGTAGTGGTGGTCACTGTGGTGAAGCAGAAGGTGGGTATTGCTGCCACTAATAGCTGACATTTCTGAATGAACAGAAAAAAGAGAGAGAGACAGGCAAGCACACTTAACCTTTTCAGATGTAGAAGCTACGTTCTGTTTAATAAGGACAACCCAGCTGCTGGACATTTCAATCTAAATTTCCACATACAGTCACATGTAGTCTAGACTACATTAAATGTTTTGATTTTGTAGCTTTAATAGCATCTGGCTGCAAGACCTGAAAGGGATCAAACTGATAGGCAATGATACCCCATTCTTTTTTTTTCCTGAAAAGTTTATGTTCACCTAAAAAACATATTCTACCAGTTTTACAGGAATAATAGTGCAGTCTCTGCATTTTGTAAAGATGTGAAACTAAATCTTCAAAGGGCCTATAAAAAGAAATAAAAGATAATACCCTGAAGGTCCCAAACAAAATACATCTTGGCAGTCCCTACAAGTAATGCTCTGAACTCTTTTCAGGGGTAGAAGAAGGCAATGATAATAAGAAACAAGACAAATGAAGCTGGCCAGAAAATGTGCAGTTAAATCATACAATAACCGAAATCTTCAAACTGTTATGCCAAAAATAATTCCACATGACAATCCAGCTCAAACTTCCAATGGTCTATGTTGAATTTTCCATTCTCAGGGCCTCTATGAGAGCTGGTTCATAGTACACCACTTCAGCAAATGTAGAGACACTGAAGGTTTCCTCTTACATGGCTAACAACTCAAATGAATAACGATGGTCATCTGCCAAAATACAGTAAAAACAAATGTTTTGAATCTAAATCTCTAGACATAAAATGGTTTTTGAGAGGTCAGAGAGAGGAGCTGCATTAGCTTGTAAACTGACAAGGAACAAGTAGAGGTTAATTCCTCTCTAAAAAGTAAAAATGAATAAGCAATGTTTCAATTATGGGAGTGAGGTTCGGCAACTAATATGTTTTGTCTTCTTTTTACTTTTCACCATGTTTTCATTTTTAAAATGAGTGTAAAGTTTATTTTTAAATAATATGAACAGAAAAATGTAATAAGAAACTCACCCATTTAAAACATACTTTACAACCACCTATGAATCCCCCATTGGGAGTAACAAACTATTAATGAGAATATTCCAGTCATATCTGATACTAAATTAGTGGTAACCATACTGAAGCTTGTGGTTTTACTTTAAATCAATAATGTTCCTATCAAATCACAAACAAGTCATATAAACCATAAGGTTCTACAGTATTCATATCTTAGCCTTTAAGATTTTTCAGTCAAGAGGTGATCAACTCAATGCATAAATGAATCTCTAACAATCTCTCTTTACCCTATTAGAAACCTGAAACCTTTTTATCAAGAACAATGTTCTATAGGCTATTTCTGCTTTTTCTGATACTCTGTTATCTATTTAAAAGCTGAAATCCTAACCACAAATCTGAGCAAAAAGAGGAACAGTGAACTTGAGATAAAGGATGCACACAGCTCAGCCAACACTATTAGAGCTTTTGAAAATCTGGGGGGAAAAAAAACGTTATATCTGAAAGTGAAAGCTGTGACTTTTCACATTGATAAACACGTGAACTACACTTAAAAGTATTCTTAAAAGTCCGTTAAGAATGTAAAATTAGATCTATCAAAATCAAACTCTGCTCTCATAAACGTGGATCTACAATATGTAATGAGAAAATCTAAAACTAAACAGAACTGAATGATTTTTGACAGAATACAGAGATCCTACTTAAACGTCTGTCATGTACACTGCACAGAGTGGACTTAAGTTTATACTCGATGAAACCGACCTGAGTGTGTCGTTATATTAAACCAAATCCGTAATATATGGTAGTAGCATACAATCATGGGATTGGGCTTGCGAATTTCGGTTTTACCCGCAAAAGGTCGGAAGGTTATGACAAGTCGAAAAGCTTGTTCGTAGCACAAAGATCGTGATGAAGAGTTTAGATCATCATTTAAAGTTCGTGCTCTTAAAAGTACCACAAACTTTTCGTGGCCCTCGAAGTAGTTTTTTGCATGCGATACAGTATTTAAAGGCATCTCAAAAGGCCTTCGACCTCGGCAGCAGATCTGAAATAAACTTCCCAGAACTGGCCTTAACTACAGAAAGCAGTAACCAAGTACACACCGCGCCGCAGCACTTAGAGACGCGTAAAATCGGGGTTATTTTCTTCCTTCTGTTGCATTTACGATTGTCGTCTTCTGCCTGAGCCATCTACAGCGGTGTGAATTACCGCACAATATCCAGTCACTGGTGGACTGTACTGTCTGGAGTCAAAACAACAGGCCTCTCGTCAGAATTGCCTAAGTGTATGCGCTATCGCCGAATAATAAGGTCAAGCGTCTTTCAAGCAGTAACAGTAATATGACCATCGCCACCAACTGTGGTGTCGTTGTGCAATATGAGGGGATCGGACACCGATACGATATTTGAAGAAAAGTACGGAGATTAAATAAGTGACTAAACCAGAGGCTGGCAGGCCTATGCCCAGGTCCCTTGCATTAATCCTTATCCCAGCTTTTTGTACTGGAGCTCGGTGTAGCTGTGCAATGCTCAAACACAACACAGCTCGTCGGATCTACGGGGAAAGGCGACATTAGGAGCGCCTAAATTAAATGATCTGGTTTATACTCAGATGTCACTTGGCCAGCCGGCTAGGGACAGACCACTCCTGCCTGCGTTTTAATCTTCGCGTGTGTCTTCACCCCGTCTTCTTTCTGTTCCGAGCCCTCTTTCTTTTTTTCTTTCGGACACATAAACACACCCCCTCCTCCATCCCTACCGTGCCCTCCCTACATTGTGTGCGTTAGGTGTATGTGTGTGTGTGTGTGGGGGGGGGTGTTATGTGTAAAGATGTTTACTCCGGCTGGAATGAATGAGCCTATGCCCTCCCAACGCTTCTCCCGCGACCCCCCCCCCTCCTCCTCTCTCCCCTCGACTCGCCTGCTCCTGCCCCCCGGTCTCTCCGCTCTCACTCACCGCTCTCCAGCTCGTTGCCTTTCTTGGCGGTAGCAGCGTTTCCCATCGTAAGGAAGACACAGCAGTGGCTCGGAGTGCAGGAGATGGCGATACTGCTTGCTGGAAGGGGTTCCTCGTCGTATTCCTCGTCTTCGCTCTTGTATTTGTTATATGTCTATATATATATATGTATATATCAGAGGGGGGAATTCAGATCCTGTTTTGCCAGCCCCTTTCTTCCTCTTGATCTTTTTTTATGTCTTGCTGTCGGGGAACCTCTCGTCTTTACCTCGCTAGCATATAGTCACACTCTTTTTTTTCCCCCTCAGCCTCCACTGTTGATTCTCATCCACCACAAAAAAAAACACACACACTCAGAGCACACACCGGAAGTGACGGTAGGTCATGGAGAGGAACTACAGCGACACCTGGCGACCAAGTCCCATACAGTAGGGAGACAGCGGCGCGCTGGACGTGACACAGACCGGGGTGCACAATAGCCAAATCACTACCAATTGATTGACTCTTACCGCTGTGACGCAATTGTGAACCAAGCCAACAGAAGAGCTTCCAAAGTACAAAACTGAACCAAACCAAATAAACACCGCGGCAGGGCTTTTTACCGAGAGGTGAACATGCAGGGATTCCCCCCAAAAGAAAATGAGAACAATTTTAATCCCAGATCCTCTGTAGTGTGTACAAATAACACATAGATCTCTTCTGACAGCGTGAACTGGGTCTCTGTTGACCAGCTCTTAGGCTTAATGTTTTAAAAACTAACGTCATCATTAACAGTAGAGGTTTAAGATTGATTTTATGAGTACATTTTAACTTATAATCTAACAATTGTTTTATATTTTTATCTTCATTAGAACATACTTCTTCAAAAAGTTACATGAAAGCCTTCTGTTTTAAAGAGGGAAATTGAGAAATCTGGTGGTTCAGAACTTCTGTGGAATTGAAAATCACTGCCTGAGCCACTGAGGTGGGACTATTTTGCATATCAAACTCTTTAAACTCGGGAGACAACATCATACTCCTGGCAAAACAATACAAAACTACCAGGGGGGAGAATCTAAACGTATCAAATCGATTACACCCAATTTGAACTTTCAGTTGTTGCGGCTTCAAATAAAACCTGATACGTGTAATTTGAGGGGCTTTATGTCGAACATTAAAAACACAATTAGCTAACTATCGTTTTACAAATCAGAAGTCAGTCTAATACACCTGTTCTTACGGCCTACCTTGATTCATTTTGAGACGGACTAGGGTTTCATCCCTCGGCATCAGACCCAGCGAGTACCCGCGGGGGCGCGAGAGGGCGGCGCGACCGCTCCATTGCCGTTATACCGGAGACGCCGGTCACCTGGCAGTGCGGCGCTAACTGACATAACAACAGCTAATTACAGCCGCCTACTGGGGTTTAGCAAGGTGTGTGCTTTCCTCTTGGTCTTGGGGTTTGGAGTTAAGGCTCAGTTTTGTTAAGATTTCCTTTTGCACGTTTTTATTTTTATTTGCAAAAGTAAAAAATATAAATAGACGGGTATGATTCAAGATCACCGTTGTCAATCCCGCTGAATAATCAGATGTAATATTCATTTAATGGTTTGTTTAAAAAAACACGATAGGCGATTACAGCATAGTAAAGGCGCAAATATAAAACTGTACCCCACCACCACCACTCTACAAGTAGTTGAAAAATATGTAAAAATCTGAAAGAATCTCCCACCTATCACTTACCACCCACTACTGCCAATGAAGTGTAAGTCTCCACCCGCGCACACAGGTAGTCAATAAACACATAACAATATCACATATCACAAAACAAGTATTTTCAATTGTGAAATTAGCCACCTACTTCTACAATTGGCAAACACATGATACATAAGTCTAAGACAAGCCTGTTTTCACAGTTTTTAATTGCAGCAAAAAACTAAAACTGATAAGACATTAGCAAACATTTATCAACAAATGGACAAAGTTAACGTCTTGTTTGAACTATACAAAATAAGCTATATCTCTTGGAACAGTTTTATTAATTTCAAAATCACATTTTTTTGTGAAGTTAACTATCTGTAAAAGAACGGAATGGAATTGGTCAAGAGGGCTGTTTAAACGGTTGAAAACAAATAGAATTGCAACAGATTACACAGTCATATGATAACTGAAGGCCAGACTGAGGTTGTTCTCATTGGACATAGGGATATGTGTCCAATGGAAACACATAAAACTAATCCCATTATTTGATATACTAAGAGATACAATATAATTAAATCTTTCTCATTCTTGATTTAATATTTTCTTGATTTAAAGAAGCTATGACTGCTGCCAAAAACTGTATAATAGAATAGAATAGACCAGAATCTTTATTGCCACATGACCGAAGCCGGTGGAAATTGTTGTTGGTACAGCTTTGCTACAGACATTTGACATGTGACAATAACATACAGAATCTAAATACAGGACCAGAATGCACAATATACAAGACAGATTATTAAAATACAGGATGACGAGAGACAGTACACAATACAGAACATAAAAGGTCACTCTATAATCGAATATGCAAAAAATGCCCATTTGATGCCCTGCAATGTAAACATAGACAAATGTAAACACAGACAAATCAGTGCAATTTAAATGTGATACAGATTATAAAGCACAATACTGAGTTTTTGATGGTTGGGGGCACATTACTTGTTGAGCAGCCTAACAGCAGTCGGGAAGAAGCTCTTGAAACGTGAAGTTTTGGATGTCAGTGATCTGAAACGTCTACCTGAGGGGAGCAGCTAAAATAAGTCGTGCGCGAGGTGAGGTAGATCCACAATAGCCTTGTTAGTGCGTATGGTGGTATGTTGGGTGTACAAGGATTCAACTGAGGAGAGGGCAGTGCCAGTGATCTTAGAGGCCTTCGTAACAATGGGTTGAAGTCTTTTCCTTGTTAGGATGTCCATGCTTCCGTACCACACAGAGATAGAAGATGTCAGAATGCTCTCTATAATGGTTGTGTAGAATCAGACAAGGAGGTGTTGACTGACTCCAAACTTCCTTAATTGTCTGAGGAAGTACAATCTCTGATGCGCCTTCATGATGAGATGGTTTGTGTTGATGTGCCATTTTAGAGAGCTACAGATATAGGTGCCCAGGAGTTTAAATTAGTCGTTTATGGCTATTTGTTGACCATTGATAGAGATGGGGGATTTGAGATCCTGTGAGTGCCTGAAGTCTACAATGACCTCAAAAGTTTTGGATGTGTTAAGTTGTAGGTATTTGTAAGCACAACAAGTGACAGCTCTAACTACTTCCAACCGATATCATGCTTCATTGTTTCCAGTAACGAGGCCGATGATGGTGGTGTCATCTGGGTATTTGAGGATCTTGACAGTACTGTGCTGTGATGTGAAGCTGTTTGTGAACAAGGAGAAGCGGGGAGAGTACAAAGCCTTGTGGCGCACCTGTGTTGATGGTCAGAGGATGGGAGTTAAACTCGTTCACCTTGACTGATTGACGTCTACATTGCAGGAAATCCGACAGCCAGTAGCACATGGCAGGGTTGATGCCCATATCTATTATTTTATTGAAAAGTTTAAGAGGGTTCATAGTATAACATTTAAATATACCAACAAAATAGATTGTTTCAAAGTGTAGGACCAACCATTATTTGGAGAAATAAATTTTAAAATCAACAAAGTAGCAAAGGGACTAGTAGTCACTAGTTCAGGTGGGTAGCTGAGTCAGCATCTGTAGGCTGCAAAGGAACAAGTAATAGGTTTATTTTATGCTGAAAAGAGAAGAAAGAAAACACAACGTTTCAGCCGTGGAGCCTTCTTCAGGTGTGAGCAGGTGAGGTGCTCACACCTGAAGAAGGCTCCGAAACTTTGTGTTTTCTTTCTTCTCTTTTCAGCGTGGAATAAACCTTTACTTGTTCCTTAGTAGCCACTAGTACTACTAGTGACTGAAATTCAAGCAGTGGTTGATCAAACTTTCAGCGGTTTCGAGCAGAAAGGTAAGACAGCTGAATTCCTGAAATAGAAACTGAGGAGGGATAAACACTTCGTTGCCTGATCAGAATTCTATTCAAATGTTATGAGTAGATTTGCAGGAAGCCTTAAAGGCAAGGAAACCCACCAATATCCATCAATCCATTTCCTAACAGCTATATTCAATATGTCGTTGTGGGGAAGCTGATGTCCGTCACAGAGCACACACAGACACAAACACAGACACACACTCACACCCCGTCACAGACCCACCAATATCGATGTGCTCAAAATTCAAGAAAAAGGAAAATAATCCTTTGTAAACAGTTGATCTTCTCCTACATGGAATCAAACTCGTATGTACAGTAGTTTAAAATATATACAACTCATTCTTTTAATGTAAGTTTCCTTTAATAATATAAAATGTTACGTCTTTTTATATAATATACACCTCAATTTGGTTTTAGTTTCATATACAATTGAAAATACAGCTACAATAAATTAAACAGTAAGACTGCCTTCATCATTCTCTAATAGCATTAACCAACTTCAATATTGCAACAGGCTAAGCAAGGTTTATTAGCACGGTGGATAGAATTATTACAATCTAATAAAAAAATTACACTTTTGAAAATGAGGAAATAACATATTTCAATATGCAAGGTAGATAGTTGACTGGTTAGTTCTAAAAGTAAAAATGATTAATTTAAAATTATTGAACATTTCTTGAAACTAATAGACTTCGAAGTAAAAGGTTCGTTCTCTGTTTATTATGCAAAATGTATCTAAACTACAAAAATGTTCCATATTGAAACACATTCCACAATTCTATGAATTCTATTATAGAGGAATTATGTCTATTAATTGAAACTGTAACTTTTCTTCTCAGGAACAATAATCAGACCAGGTTAACTGTACTAATTTATCTTTGTTTCCTTGTACACATTCAAATATTTTCATAAACAAGATAATCTTCAGGTACTGTTTATTGCTGATTCTCAAATAAAAGCAATAAGCACTGTAAAAACAATGGATTTCCTTCAAATGGATCTCAGTGCTGTTTGCTGTCATGACCCATGTTATCTATTCCAGACCTTTACACATACAGACATGTCTGTTAGTGACCTATACGATGTCATGCAATCTGCCTGATTAAGAAAACATTCACTCTCTAAAACTATTCATCTGGTGATTGTATTAGCAATACTTTCTATATACTGTACATATATTCCTGAGAAACCCTCAGAAGTCTTCAAATTCAGAAAGTATTTTTTTTAATCTCTGCAGGGTCACTAGTACAGAGGAGAAACACTCTCAGCAAACTGCTGTAACACTAAAGCAGACCATTTTTCACAAAATATTCGCATTTTTCTCTTGTCTGGTATACTCTAGCATTGTTAGGATCTCTTACTAAGGTGCTCTATTTGCATTTTTTTGTGCACAACTCTCTTTTATTCCAGCAGACATAGCAAACATAAACCAGAAAAAAATCAAACTACAGTATAATGTGGAGCCATCATGTTCGATGAGCATGAGGGGGCCATTGTAACCATGAAAAGTATAGCAACCATTTTCAAATGGAATGAAGTTGAAGTTTTTATTATCTGCATTTTGCTTTTGCACCTTTTCAGTGCTGTGGACTACATCACATATAGTATTATATCTGTCTTGCGATTCTGTATTAGAATCACTCGGCTAGCTGAATATTCCAGCAAAAATACTGTAACGCTTACGGCCGACAGGCACTGTGTGTAAGAGCCGGCGTACCAGAGCGGGTGACGTCACCGCCCTTCCCTGTGATAGCAGGACCACAGCTACTGGGCTGTGGAGAGATCTCTCTTTAGCTCACGGGGCTAGGTCGCTGCAGAGAGATGCGGGAGTCCCGGGTTCGAGCCTCAGTCGGGATGGGGCCGACCTGATGCGGCAAGGGCGCCCGCCTGAGCCCCCGTTGCGTTACAATACTTTCTGGAAGGATATAGCAAATGAAGACAGATACCAATAGTAGGTGTTGCAACTGAATAGTTCAGTGATTTGTGAAAACATATGGCCTGACTTTTCTTCCCCTTTAATCTTTTTCGGGATAGGCTTTTGAAAGTCTTTTGAAAGATTAATTTTTCTGGAGCACTCAGTTGGTGGGACGGATTACATTTTGCACAGCCAAACATCCCAGAAGAGGAGTAAAATAATCCATAACTAAGAAACTTAATTACACAGAAATTCTAAGGATAAAAGTCTTGGTGCATTCAGAGCAAATTCAGATTTCTCAGATTTCTGTCCTTCTCAAGTTCACTGGCTTGGGGGCACTGATGGGTTGTTCGAGGGAAACAATTACCACTACACTAAATTCATACATTTGTTTGTTAATAATCAGAAATAAATCTGTGAAACTTTAAAATAGTCATATCATTGTTTCAGTGCACCCAGGTAAAAAATGCATTAGGCAGATAAGTAAAACTGTAAAACTGAATAACTAAATTATGGCCCAGATACTTTCCATACTTTGTTTTATTTGAGAGGGTAGGTTTCCGTGCAACACTGTTAATTCAAACCACATTACTCTGAAGTGTTTTTTCAACCTAGATTTGTGTGTACAGATTTCCTTTTCCTAAGATCCTCATCTTAGATAGAATGCAAGAGCTGAAGACAAAAACAAAAGGTCCTATCATGTCCTATGACAAAGGAGCAATATTTCAGTTCGTTAAAAATAAATACTATACATTATGAGCAGTTACTAAACCTACCCACATTAACTCCATTGCCAAGTGCTCTATAGTGTGTGTCTCTTGATGGGAAGTAATCAACTCTCATTCATGTGAAGAGTAATTACACAGTCAAATCTGTTGAGTACCATTCGTACTTCTGTTTCTGTCACATGGTTTCATTCAGCTGTAGCATGAGAATGCACTGAGACGAGTCAGCTGTTTTTCATCGAGTGGGAAAATCTAATCGGCACACATCTCTGTATGAAAGGTAATTATAGGTACTTGGTGAGGTCTGAAAAAATATCCAATGAGTCACTTGAGCTGTTTCATTAAAATTAGAAGAAAACTTTGAAGATAAACTAGTGACCTTGATGAATTCAACCCCAGGCCTCTAGTCAATGTTTTCAGAAAAGGACATTTTTGTGTGAGTGCTTCTAAAAGTCCCAGTGCTGCTATTTTTGGAAGGTCCATTACCTGTGCAGTTCTGCATGCTTTGGCTGAATCATCAATACTGTGCCTGCTGTGTGATCCTTCACTACCAGACAGCGTGTCAAGAATTCCTAAACATGGAATTTTGGCTCGAGAGTTTTCTTTAAGACACTCATATTACTTACTGACCCTGTGCCGAATCCACGAGGTAGTGCGGTTTAGGAACTGTGAAAGAATTAGCAAATTACTTGGAAAAAACAAGTTTGAATTTTAAGCATCTCGGCATGGAGACGAGACGTATTTTTCTCAGATTAAAATACTGCCTATAACAAGTCTTTGCATGAAGCAGTCTTTCCATCACGCTTTAGTAAACGGATCTTTGTTAGAATGAGGAACAAGGGGCACTGGGAAAATGAAAAGATGGTTTGAGTTTCTTTAATAAAGTGCTCATAAATTTGTTTTATTATTTGTACTCCACTTTATGGGCCACACACAGAACCCTGCTGACAACTTAAATTGTGTTTTCTGTACAGAGTAAACAAGCTTGTTTCAGTGATGGTGATAAAGTAAATACATAAAACAAATAAAATGTACATTTACTTGCATAATTGGCTTTCCTTTTTTAAAAAAAACCTAAATGTCTTGGTCTATATGTACCTCCTGTTTTCTACCCTGAATTCTTAAATTATACTTGTGTTCCCAGAAAAACTGTAAATTTTGCTCTTCAAGTCTTGGGTAATTGCACTGTTTAAACATTTTAACTAAGGAGATTAAAAAAAAACACACATACAGTATATACAATTGCATGCACTTTAGCCCTCACAGTTATGGTAGCACCTGGGATTATTAGTGAAATACAACATACTAAAGACGAAAACTGTAAATTTGTATAAACATATTAACCTCCAAAACGTTTTTGTGGATATTTTAATACAATCATTTCTTAATGGGATTTTTCTCATTATCAATTACTTCTGCTCTACTGCTGCATATACAGTAAACAAATCATTCTTGAAAAAGGCAATACCTTTGTCTTTTCGTGGTCTTTCCCACTTTTGTTACTCTGCTGTTAAAGTTGCTCTATACAGTGTTAGCATTCATTTCAAAACCTCAAAGTAATTTAGGTTGTCTTCTGAGTGCTCATTTTAATGCCAAACTCAAACTCTCTACTGTACCTATAAGTCACTCCCCTTCTTGATGGTATTCCATGAGTCCAAAGAGTAGTGACCGTCCCTTTGAAAGTTCACCTATTTTTAACATTTTAATTTTTAATGTGTAAAAATAAACATACAGGAAATTGAAAAATAACTAAAATGTGTGTTTTGTTTGGTTACATCTAGGAAACTTGAGGCATTCATAGCTTTCTTTCTGTATCCAACCTAATCATCGACATCATAAATATTAGCCATGGTTAGAATTGCTATCATGCAGTGCTGGGGCCCTGGGTTCAATTACGGACCTGGGGTGCTATCTATGTGGAGTCTGTATGTTCTCCCCGCATTTGCATGGGGTGTCCTCCCACAGTCCAAACACATACTGCTAGATGAATTGGCTTCTGGGTGTTCTGCGACGAACCGTTGTGCTGTTCCGTGTGAAACCTTGCACCCATTGCTTGCCAGGATAGTCTCTGGTTTCTACACAACACTGCATTGGATACAGCGGTTAGAAAACGGAGGGCTGGACATTAATCATTTGGATAAGCCACTGGTTTTTTTGTTGTTGTTTCTTCTTTGCAGGTTTTCAGGAATAACTCTAGGTGTCATTGAGTTTCAGACCAACTCAGAACTGTGCCAACAAGAGCAGAAACAGCAAAAAAACCCCAACATACTAATATACTATGAACCTATTAACTAAATAGAAAAGCTGGAAGTTCTGACTTTATATCACAAGATGTAAGGGTTTTTTTGTAACCTTTTTTTTGTAAATAAATAGTATCACTGCATTATTTTAGCCACCAGTTTTAGTTGTCTCAAGTAGCAGGAACCTTCTAAATGAACCAAGTAATGCTGCACTGAGAATATATCTTCACCAATCTTTAAACAAGATAGTTGCATCATTTCATTATTTGTTTTTTAAAACCTTTATTAAACAAAAAAAGCAAGAGCAGAAAAGGGAGAGAGCATTTACAGAAATTGAAAGCTTTTCTCTCACACACACACACACACACACACACACACACACCTTGGCGACTGCATCTTTCATAGATGGGCAGTCACATACAGTTCATAAGCGAGTCCGACATGAGATGTAGTGAGTTTCCTGTTACTGCCAGCCCCTTTGATGCTGAAGGTATGCTGTTGGAAGGAAGAATCGGCTGCATATTTGGATTTGTGTTCTCTGAATCATCCATTTTCTCACTGCTATCATCCCAGTTAATGTGGAACCTAGTGACACGGGGGTTTGAGGCCAGGATGTTTCTCTGGAGCTGGAAAATAGGAAATAAATGGATACTTCAGAAGGAAAGTCTTTGACTGTTCTAGTTAATTTACTATTGTCTGCAAGTACAATCAAATACTCTGGAAAAATGTCTGCAGGATATACCAGTTTTGTTTAATACAAATACTGCAGGTACAATATGAGTATAGAAAATAAACAACCCAGCTGTGATTATTCCCATTTCTACTGTATATTAAACTTAATGATGTTTGCCTTGAATCTCAGAGTAATAAATACAGTGGAATTTCATGACCAGCACAAATTCAATAGCACATTTTATTAAAATTGAACAGGACAATGCAGGTGGGGGTGATTCTTTACTATTGACTCAAGTTTGGTATTCTTTTGAACTGCTCTCAGGTCACTGTGATCAGAAAGAACCATATACATCTAACTTTTATGGATTAGTGGAATTCTGTCACTACGAAATATTTTATTAGCAGTTGGCTAGTGATATTAATTATACTGTACCTATACTATATATACCTAAGTAATTATACTTGTCTTTTTCCAATATAATCCATTGGTAAATATTTTAGATCTGCCTTGTACAATATTTGGCTCTGTAATGAAAATTAAAACACTTTAAAAGTTCATTTGAGGTTTTTTAACAAATAGGACACTGAACTTACTCAATAGTCTTGGGATATTCTATGTATCATGTTAGCAGTTGAAGTTTGATTTTTACAACTCTCTTTGAGGAATGAGAAACAGTCTGAGCCTTCCACCTCGGGAAATTGTTTTGGGGAATTGATTTTTAGTGCATTAATAAGAGCGTGTTTATATTATGGAAAATGAAGGTATTCTTATGAGTCTTCATTCTGTAGCAATAAAGGTTTGCAAGTTTTCTTCAGTGATTCTGTCCAGATAAGGGCACAAACGTACTGCTATTACACCTCCTTCACTGCATTAGATTCCACTCCTTGTATCTTTCTGCTTACACCATGGATATGCCACTTAGATAAAATACCTGTGCTTCCATGTCTTCCATTTTTATAATAAAAACATTATTTTATTATATAACCACTCAATTTGTAATCACCAGTTGTTTGAGACTCAGCTTTCCAGCAATGGATCCTTCACCCTTTGAAGAGAATGAGAGCTACAGCCCTTCTTCTTTTGACACACTGCCAGTGCCACAGAACCTTAGAGGAGAGGGTTAAAGAAGCAGGACATCTGTCTCTCAAGGATATCGCTGCAGGTGTCGCTGTTCTGCACAACCCAGAGGTGACCCACTCTATCCCCAGTGCTACTCTGCCAGTGATGCTCCGCTGAATGGGGTATCAGTTGACTATCAATATTATCCAGATTTGAACCAGCAATGTGTGAGTCACCCAAGACTAGCTTTAACATACCACTGTCACTTGTACCAGGTTGGCACTATTCCATTTCATATTAGATAGGATAGGCATGAGTGTACTAAAATCTGAACAAATGGATATTTAACTGCCCCCGAAAACCTTCAGACATTTTTGATGGAATATTTTCTTTCCAGTCCAGGTAATAACGACTTATCTGTCAAGCCACTGGTTTACTAAAGTGTGTGCAGCTCCTCTCTGCACTGCTGCAAATGTTTAGGCACGTTTACCTTTGTGAAATCAGGCTTCACAGGCGGGTTTTCTCTCAGCTCTGGGTCTGTGTATTCATTATTCACATAGTACCCCACTCGAATGAACTCCTGAGCTCGGTATGTACAAGTTATTAACACTACAGTTACACCCACGGCATCTGCATCAGGAATCAGTCCTGGATTTGCTGCGTCAGCCTGAAATAAAACAAAAGAAAAACATTCTTAATCTAGAGCAGATAACTGATGACATGTGCACAGATTTGTGACTAAGATGTCTCATGCAAGATATTAAGGATTCTAACATGAGAGTTTGACAACTTCTTTTTTCACCTTAAATTAAATTCATGTGATCATCTTCCACAGTGCATTAAGTGATTAATTAAAAAAAAGCACCTAAAGGTTAACACAAGGATCAGAATTGCAGTGCTCAGCTCAGTTGACCAGTTTTCAGATGGTAGTAAGCGCATACACACCTGCAAAAACAGTCATGTGATGTTAGAGATGCTTTAAGTTTTTAAAAAGAAAAGGTTCTAGTAATTGCAGTGCATATTGCATAAAGTACAAACTAAGAAGCAATAAAGGCCAAGCTAGTGAATCTGACCAGTGCAATGTGAAGCTCACAGAACTGCAGTGTGAATGATATCTTTCCATCTATCCCAGCAGTGCACAGCTTCGTGAATAATGAGGTAAGAAGAGTAACACAATCCTCATGAAGTTTAAACTGTGCTGTAAGTGGAGCATGCGGTTTCTATTTTAGGATTCCCAGCAAAGCTCATTTTACCTGGCATTGTTGGTCAGTTTCACTTGTTGGCAATTCTGGTCTTCTTAGAGAAGGGGTCTTTAACCAACTAAGAATTCTTTCAGAAAATTTGAAACAGACTATTTTATAAAAATTGTCCAAACTATAATGAAGCTAGGACACAGTCAGACATTTCTTGAGCAGCTATTTCTCATACTGTTTGTTGTAGGCCCATAAATGACAAATGTCTAATACTACTATGTATTTTAAATGCAAATATTACAAATTCATATTTGTATATTTGTCTCTCACAGTTAAAAGTACATTTTCAATCTGAGTTGTAATTCTGAGAACATTTTGCTATATTAATATTTCAGGTACTGACAAACTAACAAATGTGGACACTGCTTCAAACCCAATACCAAACCGCAAAAGAAGGTTCCGGATAAACAGCAGTTTAATCCACCACAGGCTGTAAAAAAACCACAGGATCTTGTATATAAGCCAAAACCAGACCCAGGGTGTTCACTTGTTAGCGTTTTCTGAATAAATCTGCATAGCTGCAGTTAGAATAAATAAAAAACTGGGATTCTTTATTTCTTAAAAAAGGAAAACTTGAAATTGTGAATTATCTTCTATCTAATACCCACTGAATTTGGACCCGCCAGCTGTTCATGACTTGGCTTCATAGCTACACCCTCTGTATCACACGGCAAGATCCATGGTGCCAGACAGGAGCAACGTTGTTCTCACTGATGTCCCAGGACTCCCAGAAGAAAAGTTCAACTGAACACCACCCAACACCTGTGTGCCAGTAGCACACACCTGCTTGACAAAATCCAGGTTACGCCTGGAACATTAGTGGATCATTATTTTTATTCCCAGACTTTCACTCCATCAATAAATCACTAAAATGCTGTGCCACACAATTCAGTAGCCCAAGGAGTTCTTGAAATAAGCTCTGAAAACTTAGAATAAAGTGGAGTTAACCTGTGTTCTGAACTTTTTCCAAATAAAACAGAAAACAATTATTATAATATTATAAAGTGTGTTTGTGTTTCTGTAATTAAGAGTACTTAAAAAATTAAAAATGCACTCTGGAAATTAACAGTAATGAAGTGTTAGAAAACACACAACACTTTATCATGCTCAATACAGCAAAAATGTTATCAAGATTTATAAATGCTTAGTAACTGTGAGGCAGCATGAAAATACAATTATTTTGCAAAAGTAAAATATTTTTTAAAAATCATTAATTTAAAAATACTGCAACATTAGAGGTGAACAGATGATCAGTACTGTAAATTAATATACAACAAAGATAAAAAAAGTCAGACAGAATATCACATATGTTCAAATAATATATTTTTCTATCGTGCTGCCTTTTTAAGCCAAATACCAATTTTATTAAACATTTAACACTCTATTCACTTCTGTTTTTGGTTTTGCGTAGCTTTAAATTGACATCTCTGTTTATTATTTAGGGTTACTTATCCTATTTCATTGTTTAATAGTACAAGTAATAATTACAGTAATAACACTACATATCACTTAGCTTTGTTGTTAAAAACAGTGATTCCAGAATCAAAAATTACTTTTCTTTATTCCCTGTTCTGGTTTTCTTGGCAGCAGGTTCCAATCAATATAATGAATTATAGAAAATTAACTGCCACTCTTAAATTTTTGATAATTTTAACATTCTTAAGACTGGTACTTTCATTCACTTGACAAATGTTCTGCGCAGCTCAAACATACAAGCTTGCTCTGACAGCATGCAGCACATAGATATCAATGCTAACCAATAGGAGCTTAAAGAATTAGTATGTTGCTGGTAGAAGCAAGGAACAGCCAATAAACAGGCTTAAAATCGCATCTCTGTAGTGCAAACGTCTACCACAATAAAGCTGCTCTGTGTCATCATAAAAGGTGGAAGATGTGCATATTTAAATACAATATTTTAACACAAATTAAAAATATCTCAGTGCATGTGAGGGGGCGATAGGATCTTCTATGGCCATAAAAATCCTTCTGGTAACCATTATTAAAAAATGCTGCATAAAACCAATATGAGTCACACAAAAGGTATATGGTATATAATGGTCAGCCAGAGACGGAAGTCATCCTGATGTTGATGTACACTCACCAATACACTTTAGAAGTGCACACTATTAGATGTGTGTGAATAATGACACCAATAGCAGTCAATGTGACATTGTCAATAAACTGAATTTACAGTAGAAAATTACCTGAAAAACAAACATGTGTCTCCCAGCAGGCACAGGGCCTACCAGCACAGAATCCAAGACCTGGTCGTACTCTTCACTCTCTGCAGATCCCACGTAAATTATTTTCCACTCAAGATCTGTAGAAACATAAAACAAAAGGAATGAGGATTTATAATTGCCATTCAGTCTGATAAAGAGGGAATATCTGGGTAGTTCTTTAGCAAACAGTATAAGAATTGTGTTCCATGTAAGGTACTGATCTGAAAGACTCAAAATAAAGTAATAAAAGATCTTAGGTCTTCAGAGTGATTTCAAAGTTGGATGTTCATTATTTGAAAGTTCAGATTTTGACTGACGTGGCAGGAAAGTGGACTGCAAAGGTCGTGCAGACCTCAAATGCAACATTTGAAAATAACCATCACAAAAGAAAGGAAGAGTATTAAGGAAGAGATTACAGGCTTGCATGTTTTAAGAAATGTACATGTTATTTACAGGTTTTAAAACATTTCAAATATCCTTCAACCCCCCACCATTCCTGCTCTACATCAAAGTGGATGAATACATCAGACTTAGTGTGAGCACTGTAACTTTGCTGCACTTTGTATTACACCTATTTCATTTCATTGACACCAATTTGTATGGATTCGTACTGACAAGAAAAGAAAACAGGCCACTTTTTATCAATTGTTAAAATTGATAAAGCAAGAACTTTGATAAAATGATTATTAAGCTATGCAATGCTTTGCATATTTACAGTATTCCTGATATGTTGAATGTGACCTATATATAGGTTGTGGTGTACTGATCATCTGTTTTGGCAGCCAAAATATGTGAGCACTCAGGGGCTCTTCTATCGATATCTGAGTGACCAAGCAGGAAAACTAAATCATGTTAAGAGACACAAGGCCCTCACAGAGACCACTCTGCACTTACAGGCACATGTTGAACCTGAAAACTCTTGACTGTACTGCAAGGTTTTATTAGATTAAAGCTGAACTGAAGGTCTGCATTCCAACAGTGCTTCCTGTACATCCTTCTTTCGGTACATCAAGAAACACCTACAGGGAACTGGAAATGAACAAGCTGTTAAGCAGCAGACTTCCATGGCAACGCCTGACAGAGAATTTGTGGTATCATTAGACAAACACACAACACCGTGCCATCTGACTCCTGCAACACAGTACAGCTACTCTTAAATCTCTAATCAATACAACAGCGGAATCCGTGATGGTACAAGACACAGAACTTTTCAGGGGACACATAAGAACTTGACGCATGATTTAAAAACATAACAAATGAAACAAGCAAATGGTTGACCCATAAAACACTTTCAAATATAGATGAATGAAGTGAAATGAACTGGGAAAATGTGGCCTGCACAAACCACCTGTACAATCAGGCGGAAGGAAAGCTCTTGCAATTGAAGGACGCCTGCGCTTGGTCTGTAAATTTCTTTTACTGTTGGGTACTACTGTGGCACTTGGTGTTTATTTTTCCAATTCCATAACTGTATCCTCTGTAATTAAGGGGGAGGGTGGGAAGACACAGCCTTTTCTCTCCTTCTACATACACTTGCAGGCTTTTTTGCAGTCCAGAAATACAGAAAAGATTCATTACCGATATAATTTATTTCCAAGACAGCAATCTTATTCTTCTGCCTTTTCCATCACGTGGCCACTGTGTCGTCACATACATGTTACACACGCTACAATGAGCCTAAATTAACCCACTGTAGGGAGCAAAATTTAGTTCAATTTCAGGGGAAATCTGACTTTTTTCTTTAGAGGTGAACCTCTGTTTTCTATATTACAATAGCTACCTAATGAAAGTATAGCTTCAGCACTTCTAATAAAAGACTGGATACCAAATAGCAAGGAATTCTATTCTATAATTCTATCGGAATTTCATAACTGAATAAGAGTTCATAATTTGCATTGGTCTTTTTGATCCATAAGCTGTGGATCCTAGATCCTAGCAGCTGCTCTCACAGTGTCCTGTGGCTGTGATTCGAAGAGTCCCTTTGCATCAAGGAGGTCACAATGTGATATTACAATGTGTTCCTACCTCCCACCACTCTCCTTCTGCTCTTCCTGCTAAATATCAAACAGTTTACCAAAGGCTACAGTTAAACTTATTCTAGCAGGCTTTCAGAGTAGGCAAAAGAGTAGTAAGAGAAGGGTCAGTTCTCTACAAACAAGATGTTAAAAAGTTCTTTACATCACCAAAAGATGTTAACTGAAAAAATATCTTGATAAAACAAAGTTGAACTTTGAAAGGTTGAAGTTGACATAGACTCTTTTCCCAGAGTTCTCAGCAAATCCTATGGCCACCTTGTAAAATGTCTACACTGAACTGACTTGAAACATTGCATAGATAATTTTACCTTCCACATATTACGTCACGCTTTGTAATATTTTGATTGCTTCACATTATCACATGTCACAGTTACACTGTGAACATGTTTTAATCTTTATCGTCATTACTAATCATGAAAGGGTTAAAACTGGCTTCTTTTTTTTGGCTATACAAACCTAGGACAGAAATTTGTGCATGCTAAAAAAAGCCCTCAAACTAACACAGAAGCAGCTGTGCATACAGTTTTAACTCTTTTCTTTGTTATGTGATTAGAATAAGCTATAACAGCAAGCAGCAACGACAGCCCGTTAATGCTTTTTCAGTTATTCAGTTCATCTGTGTGAGCTGAATGTTTGCAGACATAGATATTTTAAACTGTAGTAATGAATCTTAAAAATGTGATGAAATGGGAACCAAAATCAAAATGGTTTTCAAACAAGTAGCAATATAAAAAGGATAAACACGTAAAAGAGCTGCTTATTACAAAGAGGAATTTGAACCATCTCAGAGTTGTGCGTGGCACTTATTTTCAGAATTCAAATGTCCCAGTTTCTCACTCTGGAAATCTGGTAAACTGAAGCTTGTTTTGGAGGAAAAAAAAGTTATGAAAATGGCAGTGCAGCTTATCCCATAAGGTCTCGATAAAGCTCATGTCAACAATACTGTAAGACAAATTCATGATCAACCTCCTTCGTGGTTTGGGGCCCCATTATCATGCCTGACAGATGACTTGTGAACATGCACTGTCACGTCTGTGAATGGCATTGTGTGACAACACCCTCCCAGGAAATCACCAATGGGAAAAACTGATATTGTTCTCTCCATCTTTATCTACTTTTAAAGCAAAGAGCTTTTTTGTGTTTCAAAGTGTTGCTATGTAGACAAAAAAGCTTTACAATATAGTTTAATGCCCATAATCTACTGTAGACAGACAACAGAACAAAGGACTACTCACCACACTAGAGGACAGCAAGTCATTTCTAGCAATGATTATCACTTTGAACCATCCATTATTTTCAACATCTATTTCTGAGGTCTGTAATTATGCAATATCTTGTTAAAAACTAATTGTATTTTGAAACAAGATACAAGATAAAGTGAGACCTAGGTACACTGGCCAACTGGTTGCATTAAAGGTAAACAGATAAATGTATTTCTTTCTCTCTTTGACACCACCTTAGTTCTAATTTCCAAATTATGAAAAGCAGTTGGCTGCTTTCAGCACCTAAGGCACTGGAAAGCACCTATAAAATTTACTGCAAGTAAACAAGCAAATAAACCCAAGAGATGTGAAAATAGTTTTAATACTTCTGGATTGTGGGATTGCCAACAAGCTATTGATAACCTCTTAAGGTATTCATCAGTCCCCTGATTGGAAAGCATAAGACTAAGCCTATGACCTTAAAGTATAAGGCTGGTTTTCTCAAACACACACGCAAATACAGTACTTACAAGATTTCTATCGTCTCAGAAAATCATAGTCTTTTGTTTCATTATCCAATCATCTCCCATAACATGGAATTTTAAGACGACCCTCTGGTAGATACACATTATTGTAACGTATTGTAACTTTTGCTTTTGTTACATAACAATATCTGGTTCCAACACTTTTAGCATTCATTTAAATGAAGGGACTGTGAATGTGTCGCTGTTTACCATTAATAAGCACTAAGAAATATTATTAGACTATCCATAATGGGTGCTACAAATTCCGTATTAGCCTAAAGTATAAGCAAAGTGACATTTAAAACACTCTCAATGCGACTGCCCACGCCAACGGTGAATAAATATAACGAGGTGGAAAAAATGTTCAAAGGAAATATTTTTCCCCACAGAAAAAAATTGCTGCCCGGCTCGCGATTTGACACATACTGTAACCCGCCGCACTGACTTCACCCACGCCAATTACAGCGAAAAACGATGATAGAGAATAATATGACTTCAAAAACGTGGGGCGACTAACTTTTACTGTATTATTTTTTTTTGTACTCTTACATACAAAAAAGTTTAAAACTGTTAATTGGCATGGCGATTAAGGAATCCTATCTGACAAATTGAAAAATTCCACTTACACCAAAAGCGTGATAAAACTAAGCTTTCCATCGGACGCATAAAGATTATAGTAACTATAAATATACACAGCCAATTTAGACAGAATACGGATTATTGGCTATAACTAGCATCAATCCTGGTAGGAGCCTAGCCAAGGATTGATGCTAGTTATAGCTACAGCCTACTTCCTTCCTGTGTCGAAACATGATTGAGCACTTCATACATTAAGCAAGATAGTTTTAACAGATTCATTTTTCGCAAGTTTATATTCAAATAATTTTATTTTAATGTTTTTAGTTACACGCTTTATTTGTAAAAACAAAAACTTCTATAATTAGAAGTGGTCATGCTCTCCATACATCTAGCTAACTACGATTGTCAGTGGGTCTACTGTCACTTTGCTTTTATTATACAAAAGAAAAATAAATATTTTTAAATGCACTCATACCATACTGTCCAACAACTAGAATATTCCTGACAACATGGCTACCTTATCCGTAATACAGAGCCTAAATAAATCGATTACCTGAGTCAATGATAACGCGACCCCTCGGTGATAGAATACATTCCATTACAGAATTTCTAGATATCCGCGTTAGAGTCATTTGAAAATAAAAATAAACACCACTTACTAGTACTCCGTTATGCACAAATGTTAATTACAAAACTGTTACATATTTATCAGCAAATCCAGGCCTCGCAACCTCCAATCAATTGTTTTCTCTCTACCTTTTTAGCAATTTACAGTTTTGAAACAGAAGTACACTTACTTACCTTCGGGCAAATCTTCAATGCACTCGAAAGTAATCTCAAACTGAAAAGGATTGAAAAAAGGAGATGGGTTATCCAACACTACTACATTGTTCACCTGAACCTTTGCCATATTTTGCTACACGAAAACTATTAAGTGCGGAGTCAGCGCTACAAAACACGGCGCTTTCTAGTAAACACGCCACCCACGTCAAATACTAAGTATCGCACAGCGCAGCCAACTAGTAATCCAGTTTTTTAAATAGAAGTAACGCCGTCAAATACCGAATCTCTCCGTTTTTCTGTGCCTACGGGTGACATTAAATTGTACATGACCGGCTGCACAGCTCAGAGCTGCGAGAGCAGCCTTCAGCCCAGCAGATGATCCTTGGGAAGGCGGAGGATTTGGATCTTTTTGCACACACAGTACAGTAAATTATTTGTAACTTTTGTTGGGGGCGCCACCTGCTGGTTAAATAAGTGATGCATGCACATTTTCCCGAAACATTGTTTTTTCTTTCCTCAGCTTGAACACAACCAAACCTATCTTTCACTTTAAGAACTACTTCTCTCACAATAATAGTTTTAAAATAGGTTGTTTTTTTAGCCCGTAAACTTCGCAGTTATTGCTGTATACTATCTAATGGTTTTTCTTCCCTTCCCTCAAGGAACAGGCTAATGGAAGAACTGCTAATACAGACTTTAAAATCCCTTTACAGAAACAGTGATACCATAACTGTGTAGGATGTGAACATCTTAATTAGGTAATTAGGCACTTGTTAGACCAAAACTATTTTTGCATGCACCAGCAGAGCAGGTAAATCCAAAATACCATTCCCGCATCTCTAAATCGCATCGTTTGCAATGTTTCTGGTGCAGAAAATGCTCTAAAATGACTATTGTTCCCATTATTGGTCGATTATAAAATGGCTATAAATTGTTGACCCATAGCACACACCACAGGGCTCACCCATTTACAGACAAGATTCTAATAATTGGTCTGCTCTTAGCCAATATCTGTTGAACAACTATGAGAGAAAATGGCAAAAATGGGTGAATATATATCCAAAGTAACTACATTTACTTTCATAGCAGGTAATGATGATACCCCTCATCAATATATAGCTAGATCCTATGGCAGTGACAATAGCTGTCATATATTATAATTATTGTGGAAAAAATGTTTTTTGCCTTAAAATGAAAGTATTAGTTATTATGAAAGTATTAAAATGCGGACTTGAACCCTGAACTCTAAATACAACAGTGATAGAGAAGCTACTAGGCACCCCCCAAAACCATGGACAAATGTGTGCTTGGAATGACAAAACCCTATATTAAAAAGAATGAGTTAGAGCACAATGTGTCATCACTGTCAAAGTAAAGACACTAAAATGGTGATTAATTGGACTCATATTAATACCAATGGATCATTGTTGGACCAAGGAATTGTTGGACTAGAATTCAATCGAGCAATAAAAAATGGTTATGAAGAGGTCCTACTTTCTGATGGCCACGTGAAATAAAAAAGTTTGGAAGAGCAGGTTGCATATAGAAAGATAAAGGCAGATTCTTTGAGTGCAAAGTCAACAATAAGGTAAATCTGAATATTATTGGAACAATACAATAATGTGTGTTAAATGTATTAATTATCATACTTTTGGCCTTCTTTAGTTTGGAATATAAATGATTATGATGATCTCCATACAATGATGAACCTCTCCTTTTTATCCCAAATCACAGATTTCACAACATTTAATGTCATTGGCAATTAAATATATATGTATATAAATGGATTGACAAAATGTACATGTTTGAATGAAAAATACAAAGTATTGCATCAGATTAAATTAATATTATATTAAATAAAAATGTAAATAAAATAAACCTATCATATCACTAATACCCATTTCCAAAAGTGAAGTAGACTTTCACAACTTGTTATTTAAAAAAATACTGTTGTATCTTAGGTCTTCAATAGTCAGAAATGTTATTCTCCAACCAACTGTGAATTACAAACACAGCACTTCATTGTGGGAGTCCATTTGATCAAAGGAAGGAAAAAAATACTTTGCCAAACAAGTACCGGGGTGTTATTTGTAACTGGCAGGTAGATTGAGGCTTTGAAAAATATTGCACCACATTTCTTTTGAAAAATCCAGGAGGAGCATACTTTTATCAAGTGTAATGTCATCCTCTTTTAGTCAAGGTTCTTGAAATCAATGAGTGCCTTATGTGCTTTGAAAATTCATTCAATGCCCTGATATTTGCAGTTGGCCTCACAATAAATGAACCTGTTCAAAGAACCTTTGCATAAATTTGTCTTTTTTCTGCAGATAAAGGTGGAATTGAAATAAACAACTGTCAATGTTTTTAAGCTCTTAGGCACTTCTAAGCTCTTCTCTGACTTCTAAAGTCAGAGAATTAGATAATATTACTATAAATAACAGACGATATTAACAAAATATGTATCTTTGGTATTTAATAAGGCTGGCATGGTTATGCAATGGTTAGCATTGCTGCCTTGTAGCACTGGGGCCCAGGGTTTTATACCGAACATGGGGAGTTATCTGCATAGAGTCTGTATGTTCTCCCCAAGTTCGTGTGAGTTTCCATCCACAATCCAAGGACATACTAGTAGTTAATTACTGTAGATTCTGGGAAAACATGCCCTGGTGCAAGTAAGTCCAGGTCTGTGTTTGTGTCTGTGTGTGCCATGTGAGGGCTCGGTGTCCTGTCCAGGGTGTACCCTGCCTTGTGCCTGTTGCTTGCTGGTCTAGTCTCCAGCTCCCCTGAAAACATGAATTGGACACAGTAGCTAGAAAATGGATGGATGGTATCAAATAGAACAGGAATCAATTATACATATTTAAGCAAAGTTTCATACATGTTTATGAATATTTGTGATTGCAGTGGTACAGTGATATCAGGGGGTAATAGAGGTGCAATTATTATTGTTTGTTGTAA
Organism: Lepisosteus platostomus; assembly: GCF_059453375.1. Lineage (NCBI taxonomy): Eukaryota > Metazoa > Chordata > Actinopteri > Semionotiformes > Lepisosteidae > Lepisosteus > Lepisosteus platostomus. The sequence goes on along the minus strand of NC_142621.1, from coordinate 25,010,237 downwards.
TAGTTCTAATGCACTTTGGGCACCTAAACAGTTCTTTGCAAAAGCTTAGATGTCTCTTACCAAGTTAAATATTTTGAATTTTTTAAATATTCCATGTTCATTTTACTATTGTAAAATCTGAAACTGTAGCAGTTCTTTTGTGTGTGCAGACAACCTGCATGTATTTTTATTGGAATATTAGTTTTTAAAGAGGACACTAGGCAAAATATAATCATTTATTTTAAGGGGACTCAAACATGCTTCAAGAGAACTATTTTTCCTCAGTAACTATAATTTAATAGTGTGGATTAGTGATTAGAGCTCCTGAGTCTTTTTCCCAGTGGCTTTAGCAAACCCATACACATGTACAGTACTAAGATGTGTATTTAAACAAAACAGATCATTGTATAATATGTAATTTGCGTTGGAGAATAATTGTCAGCCAAATTAATATTATTGTTATTGATAACAATAACAGCAACAGCTAATTAGGCTGGATACGGAATGAAAGATATGAATGCCTCAAGATTACCAGTTACACCTAATCAAAATACTAATTTTAGCTATTGTTCAGTCATGATACTTAAACGTGAGCTCTTTCTATTAATACTGTATTGAAAACAAGTAGACTATTGATTTACTTTGCATTCCCTTACACATGGGTCATAAAAGACGGGAAATGAATCTAGGAAAATAAGTTTATGTTTCATTTGCCCCGAGATTTTATGTGCCGGTGTTGATTTACATGTCTTTTTAAAGTCTTCTATTATTTTTTAAAATGATTTTAAACATAGGAAATATAGAAGAAAAAAATGTCAAGCTGATTTATAATAGTGTAGTTCTGTTTAGGGTCGGTTTGATCCTATAATTACAGTAACATAATAAGAAAAGTTACTCTTGCCAATGAGAAAATAAGCACCTATTTATAACTTTGGATAATTCACTCGACAGCAGAAGAGAACCATGTAACAAAATATGCACGAAAAGGACCCTGAAAAGTGTATTCTCCAGAACATCTAAATTAAGGACAATATTATTGAAAAAAGCTTAATAACATGGAGCGTGTCATCACCACCATGTAGTGTGGTCAAAGTGCCTTCAACTCCAGCTAACCAGCCAGGGCAGGCTGGTAAACTAGTGTGTTGCTAAGTCTCTGTTTGCATTGGAAACAGCAACGATAGGTAGGAAAGGGGTGAAGCTCCTTTGTACAGAAAATAAATATGCCTAACTGCTAGTAAATACTATAGTGAGCATGCATTTTTCTATTACTAAGTAATATAAAGCTATTTTAAGGCATTAATGGAAACCTGGTCTATTTAATTTCCACGAACGATATGAGGCATAGAATTAAACTTCCCTACAAAACGAATGGTTCAAACCAGGGTGCTTTAACCCTCGATATACATGGTGCGACTATAAAGAGCGAACAGGGCTGTTCATTGGAGGAATTCCATATCATCACTTGCATTCAAAAATAAATTCGTTATCTCACATAAAATTAAAAAAAAAACGGTATTAAAAGCGCTTGGAATCAGATATTGAAATGCAGTAAAAGAAGATTTGTTTCGGCAAAGAAGAGGCGTAGGATAACAGGTACAGTGCTATATGTCTTATGATTTGTACAATAGCCATTTATTTTCTACCGTGTATTCACTTATATTAAAAACGACTGGCTATACTGTACACTGGCATTGTATGTGCACGCCCTTTGTTATTGTTCCTTGGTATTCTCAGGAGGAAAAAGCCTGAACGTAGCGGATAATTTGTAATTGTGTTTAGTTTGAATTAATACTGATGAAAATGTCCTTAGTTCTGTAACACGTCATTACGTCAAGAAAGCCGTAATATTCAGACAATACAGCAACGCTCTTTGGTCGTGTGCTTACAGTATGCAGGTTCACGCAGTACCAGCGCAGGTAATGTTTAACAGCATTTATAAATGCCAGAGAAAAGCTAGGATTTGCTAGCGAGGGTTGCGGGTTGTGCTCATTTGCTCAGCATCACTTGTAAAGCAAATACAGTGAACTGTATTCTTCCGGGATGGGGTCTGGCATCACTTGTCTTTTACTACCAGCAATATTGCCATCTGAGTTTGGTTTGCTTAATTTGATTTGCACACTTTGTGTTTACATTTATATGACCTGGGTTTGATTTAACTTTAATAATTACTTAAGTAATACCAAATACTAAAGGCCACTGCATCATGTACTAAAAGGCTTATTCTAATGTATAACCTAGTGTCGAGCGTTTTCTAAGGACACTGCAGTACCGATAGCTCCGGTCTATGTTGTCATGCATTACAGAGGCCTTATTTCCCAATGACTTGCCATTAGTTAGGCGACAGTGCCAGTTTACGTGAAATATTACTTCACAACTAAATCACAAAATAAATCAGTGCGCTCTGCTGGTAATGTAAAGAACGACCAACGAACGACTCCTGCGAAGGTGATGAAAGTACATAAATACTGCTTGATGTTATTTAGTGTCAGTTCACGTTGCTGGCCTTTCCGAATCATTTCTTAAAAAGGCCTAGCCGGATGACACTGACCGGGGGACCAGCATTTGATAATCACTTTAAACAAGATACTTCTATTAACATATTGACTTACTGTATATACAGTATTTAGGTAAATTAAGATCTCAAAACGGGACGGTGGGTATCATAACTGAACAGTTTGCAGTATTTTGTTCTTGGTGATGGTGGAATAATCTCAGTAAAATTATAGTTTAAATTGTCTTTATAAGAGCAATGAAGTTGTTCCTGCGTGCAAAGGATTACAGATAACTTTTAAAATTCTTAAATGGCATCCCAGATCCCATGTGAAATAAGATATAAAACCAAGGCAGACAGACAAGATTTCATCATGCTGACATTCATAATGTAATGGTAGAGAAATTTAGCCCCGAGACAATTCTTCCGTACCTTCCAAGGTTAATACTGTTATAGTATTGTCGTATGTGATATTGTGAGGACAAATAAGGTTGTGACTGCATTGCAGAATTATACAGATAACAGAAAAGAATGAATCCCCTGCTGTACAGGCCTAAAGAATTTCAGAGCATCAGCTCACCATATTTTCCTCTTATTAAACTAATATACTATATGTGGCACAGTAGACGAGAATAAAATATGAAGCACTACACTGTTTGCTTTGCTATAGCATGTCCAATTTAAAAACCAAGCAAGTTATTCAAATAATAGTATATGTTTTACATTTAACAATTCTTTGTACAAACTAGTATAAGGACCAGATCCATCCTATTCTTTCCTTAATAATGTATATAGGTGCACATCATAAAATGTAATCAGTACAATTCTAAAAACATTTTGTTTCATATTTTAAATGCAAATTAATTCAACTTCCCAAATAACACTTTATTTTAGGGGTTATCTGTAAACCATGTATTATTCTTTATTAGTTAAACACAGCTTGTTAAGTGCTAGCAAAACATGCCATATTAGTGAAACATGAAGGGTATGTATAATTTATTAGTGATAAAAGGTAAGAATTACTGAGCAAGTCTTTCAAAAGGAGTTGTCCGTCATCTGTTAAGTTCTTGTATGTCACTCATAAATAACTTAACAAATAACTCATAAATAACATGACTTATACTTTGACTCTTAGATTAAAGTATTACCCATTGTAGGTATTTTGTGCAATAATCACAAGCTAACTTATCACTCCTGTTTCAAATTCAAAACAAATTAATACCTCCTCCTTGAGGAAATGTTTAGTAAGAATGCAAATCTACATAAAAGTGCCTGCCTGAAATATACAGGTCTTCAAGTCAAATTCAGAGAAGTACTGAAGAAAATAGTCCACAGACATACTACTAACATTTGGGCAGTGATAAATATTCTCCTAAATTACAGCCAAAATAAACCCTTGGCTTTCCTTTTGACATTGAGGCAGAGAGCTGTGTTTTATGTGATGAAATGAGAATTTTATGAGATTAAAGACTTCTAAATCCATACACATTTAAAAATGAACAAAGTGCAGAACTCAATTTAAATTATTGTTCAATATGCAGTTCCAACCAGTATTAGGTTAAGATTTGGCTTGTTTCACAGTTGTAGCTTTTTTTTATATGATGATAATTCTCAGCACTGCCTCGTGCTTTGCAATACCATATATCTGGTACTTCTTACTAAAATGTTAGAGACTGAGCAGTTCTATTTCATTGTTTTTAAGACTGTGTTATACTAACAATTTATACTGATACGTACCTCCTATTGTATGTGTGTACCACCTATTTTGAACAATATATTTTTTCTTTTCCTTTAATGTTCAGTGGAAGGCATTATAATTAACTTAAAAAACAAAACAAGACAATGTAAATTGTTGTAAAGCATTAGAAAATGCTGACTCACACACCTTCAGAGACAATGCAACATTTCTTTCTTTCATAAAACAGTGCAAAACATCACATTAATTCTTTTTTAGTGATGTGAGAGTTTTAAGAGTGTGGAATTGTGCATGACATAATTCATTCAAGTGAAATTTGTGCACAAAAAGGAGTACAAATCCTAATTTATTTTCAACACCTCACAATATAAAACAAAAAACAAAATTTTGACATTCACTGTTGAACCTACGAGTATCTGATTAAGCCCATACAAACATCTGTCAGAGTGGCTCTTTTTAAACATCTGAGCTTGCAGGTTTTCATTGCCAGTGAACAAAGCAGTGTGACTAGAAGAAGGAAATGTTGTCTGGTTGTATTTAAAATGAAGACTCATTTGTTTGAAGCAGTAACACTGTGAGGTCATATTTAATTTAAGGAATAGGCCATGAGCTGCAGTTCTACATTTCATCTCAGAATGCTTAATGAGGGTATGTTTTAAACTTTGCCATTCATAAATATCCCCTTAAAAGTGTCACCTAAGACAGTGTACACAAGGATCTTGTACAATTCAATTCCACAAAGTTAATCTAAAATCCCACAAGACCCACATGCAGATCTGTTTGAGTGTATGACAGATTCTTACTGTACATACAACAAAAGTTTAAGGGAAACAAATAATTTGTACATATATCTGTAAAAAGATGGCTATACATATTTTACGGTTCATCCTTACTATGTTGATGGCATTAATAGTTGTAAATTAGCTGATCATTTTTGTAGTGAGGAATTCTGAAAGGATGTGAGTTCTACTTCTAATCTGAAGAAAAGTGTATGCGGAAGTTATTTTACTCAAGGTAATGCAAAACAAGTTGAAAAACTAGGAACCTCAAGTTAATGAGTTGTTTGCCTTAACCACAGGAGCACTTAAATGCAAGGAGTTTTTTACAGAGCTGCAGCACCTTTTAGAAGGTGTTTAATATGCAGACTTGAACTTTTAGGGCATTTACTGCTTTATTCTACCATTTTAAACTCAAAAAGTGCCTTAGCAGGAAGATAAGGAGAAGTTTAACAGTTTTTTTTGCACTGGGCTATTGGTCCTTACAGATAATTATTTTGTACAGAGAAGTTGCACTTGTTCATGTAACTTGAAGAACTGTTCTTTGTCTTGTCTTTCCTGAAGTAGCAGAAAGACCACTCACATATTGGTAACAAACTGGATAAAACTATGTGCAGAATTCTTGTATGTAGTTGTACCATGGTTTGCTGTAAGGCCTGACATTGACATATTACAATGATCCGTACCTATAGGTGTCATACATATGGACAGTAACAGTCAACTGTGTTATCCCTTTCAGAAAACATAGCCATCTTTATTCAGCTTTAGAAGTCAAAATGCTTAATTTAAAAAGAAATAATTATCATAGGAAGATCCTGGTTACCATGGTGGTGCAGTAGTAACCGTTGTGGCCTCACAGTGCTGGGGTCTTGGGTTCAGTTTCGGGTTATATACTGGGTTTAGAAAAATTACATTAGACATAAGCACATCTATTATTGCCTTGCAGCGCTGGGTTCAATTCTGGACCTGGGGTGCTATGTGCATGGACTTTGTATGTTCTTCTTGTGTTCACATGGGTTTCCCCCAGGTGTTCCAGTTTCCTTCCACAGTCCAAAGACATACCAGTAAGGTTAATTGGCTTCTGTGAAAATTGGACGTGTTGTGAACGTGTGTGCGTGTGGATGTCTGTGTGTGCCCTGTGTCGTACTGTTGTCACACCCAGGGTGTACTTGCTCCTGTTGCTTGTCAGCATAGGCTCCGGCTCCCCTGTGACCCTGAATTGGATGAAGCAGTTCAAAAAATGGATGGATGGAAGATGCTAGTTAATAAGGTACATTAAAAAGGTTTTTGATATTGACAGAACAAGCAAACATGCAGCAGCTCAAAGAAGTTTCCGTAAACATGTGTTGCTCACAGTGTGCTACATAATGTTTTTCAATATGGGAACAGAGTATACATATATATTTTTTCCAGAAAATGACCTTAAACTACCTCTAAAATGCACGTTCTCTCAGACAAGTAGTAGCTATTTTTAAATTGGTCGGTCACGTTTGCTAGGCTAGAAAAAAAATCTGACAGGTGCTTGTTTCCAACAGTTTGGTTTCACAGTATCCAATTATATGAGCCTATTACGTAGCCATACAGCAGTGTCATTAGTTTAATTTTAGATTTAGAGTAAACATAAAGCCTTATGTCAGCCAAGGGAGAATAAATCAGTCATAAACAAAACAACTCTAACTGTGCTTGTGGCTTTCTTCTGAAAGTGAAACATGACATGTACTGTATGAAATATGTCAGCATGTCAGTCATAGAAGTGAAGAGTGCTATAGTTCATATAGTTCAATTTCTATCTTTCATGAATTTGTGATGTACTTGCATTGTAACTTTGGAAATGTTTATTATTTGTATTGTTTGGTTAACAAATGCCTTTCTGTAGGCATCTTCCAGAAAAATTACATTGGACATAAGCCCAATTATTGCTGCCTTGCAGTGGTGGGTTCAGTTCTGGCCCTCGGATGTTATCTGTTTGGAGTTCAAATGTTCTCCCTTTGTTCACGTCGGGTTTCCTCCGGCTGCTCCAGTTTCCTCCCACAGTAAAAGACATACTGGCAGGTAACTGGATACTGTGAAAATTGTCCCAAGGTGTGAATGCGTGCATGTCTACGTTTGTGTCTGTGTGTTTGTGACTGGCATCCCACCCAGGATGTATCATGCCTGCACCCATTGCTTGCCGGGATAGGTTCTGGCTCCCCTGTTACCCTTAATTGAATGAAGTGATTAGAAAATGGATGGATGGAGACATACAATTACTTCATTATTGTGTTAATAACTGGAGGAGAAGGAAGATTTGAGACAAGATATTCTTTCACAGCATCTGAAACTATACAAAATAGTAATCCAATGATCTACTTAACATTTCTTAAATAAGTCTTATTTTTAATGTTGTTTTATGCCATACATCCAAAACACCATTTCAGTATAATAAACAGCTGATCAGAGTGACTGGTTTCTTTAAAATGGTTATTTCAGGTTCTGTTTTTATAGAAAACAGGTTTTATTGACCATGACTGTCATTGCTGAGTCAGGTGCAAAACCAGAGTTAATACAACTCGTGTCTGAAATGCTCTTGTGGGTGGTGAGTGTTTAAGTTTTTATGGGAGAATGTGAGCTGTAATACTTTACAGCTGGACAGTTAGGGTTACAACATGAGTGAAGGTCTGGTGGATTAATTAAAAAAACTGACATCTCAGTGAGAGTCAGCTTCTGTGCTTTGTGTCACTAATTATTTCACCAGCACTGTGATATTAAACACAATAAAAGTATGTGAATGATAATAATAATAATGCTTGCATAGGCAGTGTTTGACAGGCCATCTACAACAAAGGTCATTGTAACATCTAGAGCACACAACAGTCCTACCAATAATACCTTTAGGGGCATAACCTTGGTAAAAGGCAGTAAGCAGAGATCTCATTCACTTTGTCACTTCCTTCTAGAAAAGTTGTTGATCTCCAGTTTTGACAGGAATGTGGCAGTGAAGACTGTGGTGCTCAGGCCAAATCCAAATTGCTGTGATTGTAATTGAACAAAATCTCAGAGTAGGATAAATTTTTTTATTGAATATGTGCTTAGTCATGCCAAAATCTGTGGGGGCTTGTGCCAATTCATTTCATTAACAGCAGTTAGAAATGCCTTCCGCCAAGTGCAGTAAAGACCTCTCCACAACCTTTCATAAGATGCAATTTAAATTGTACTAGTGCTGACAAACAAGAATAGACTATTCCCACAAGGAGACTGATATGTTTCATTGACTGAAAAGTGAAGTCACTCTGGGACAGAGTACTAACCATTATCATGAGTAATTTCTAATACGTTATGTCCTCTACATAGATTTAATATATGTGACAGTGCATGACAATGGGAGTGATCAAATAAATTTTTGCTGTCTGTTGAATATACAGTGGTATGAAAAAGTAAGTACACCCCATGCAAAAGGTTTGCTTGTTTTACATTTGTGGACAAAAGGATATTTGATAATCATTTCAGCAATACAGATAGTAAAGGTGATATAAATTTTAAAATAACATTGAAAAATCACAGTTTGCACTCATTTGTACTATTTAAATCAACAGAAATGCAGTTTCCTTTGTTAGTACACCCCTACCTTTATCATTGTATCAAATGCCTAAAATTAGAATCAGGTGCACCAAAACAGGTGCAAATGGTTTGGTCTTAGCAATTGAAGTGTGTGGCACATCCTGCCAAGATCAGAAGAGCTCTCTGAAGCTCTCAGAAGAAAGATTGTTGATGGTAAGGGTTTTAAAGCCATTTCCAAGCAATTTGTAGTCAATCACTTCAATGTCAGTGGTTTGAAATGTTCTCCCTTTGTAGATGATTTTTCAGACAATCTATCCAGGCCAGGTCGTCCCACCAAATTCAGCCGAAATTCAGCTGACCGAAAGATGCTGCAGGAAGTGTCCTAGAACCATCTGAAGTCAACCATCTGAAAGAGACTGCACAACTTTGCCCTACATGCGAGGTCAGGAAGGAAGAAGCCTCTGCTCTCAAAAAAGAATATAGACGCACGACTGAAGTTTGCCAGACAACACCTAGGTTAAGATCAGGACTGTTGGAACAGTGTGCTCTGGATGGATGAGACAAAGGTAGAGCTGTTTGGCCACAATGCCAGATGTCATGTTTGGTGAAAACCAAAAACTGCCTTTGACCAAAAGAACCTCATACCAAATATAAAGCATGGTGGTGCAAGCATTATGGTTTGGTGCTGCTTTTCTGCCTCAGGGCCTGGCCAGCTTGCCATCATAGAGTCAGCCATGAATTCTACATAGTACCAAAGAGTACTTGAGGAGAATGTGAAGCCATCTGTCAAAAAGCTGAAGCTGAACTGTAAGTGGACTTTGCAACAAGACAATGACCCAAAACACTCAAGCAAATCCAGAAAAAAATGCTCACAAAGACGAAATGGAGGGTTATGGAATGGCCAAGTCAAAGCCCAGATCTTAACCCCATAGAATTGCTGTGGGGGGACTTGAAGGGGGCAGTACATACAAGAAAGCCCTCAAACATTACACAGTTGAAGGAGTTCTGTAAGGAGGAGTGGGCAATAATCTCTCCAAGTTGATGTAGGCGACTGATAGACTGATAGACAATTACAAGAAACGCCTACAAGAAGTGATTTCTGCCAAAGAGGGCAACACCAGCTATTGAAGCTAGGGGGTGTACTTATTTTTTCCACAGCAGACAATTGCATTTCTGACTTTGTTTTGTTAAATAATTGTCATTGTTATTTGTTAAATTAGATCACTTTTAGTAATATTGTTGAAATAAAGATCAAATATCCATAAATGCAAATATGTTGAAAAACACACACCTTTTCATGGGGAGTGCCTGCTTTTTCACAGCACTGTATACAGCTGTGCTAAACTGTAGAGCAGATAGATTAAGATAAGCCAGTTAAAAAAAGTGCTATAGGCTCCTGTTTGTAATATTTAGTTTGAAGAAATCCTGTCGTACAGTAGCAGTCAGCAGTGAGGACACATATTTAGAGTATCCTTTTAGCTTGGTGCTGCAGTCTTTCAGATTGATTTTTCTAATGTTGAAATACAGAATGCAGGTTTATCCAAATACCTCCTACTGTACAGTAACGTGATCAGAGTCATTTCGAATTAATCCAGTCCAGATGGTCCCAGATGATGACAGCTGAGAGAGATCGGAAGAGATGATTTGAGGCTTCCTTGCAATGAATGCTTTTTTGTCATTTGAATGGTAAAATTAAAACATTATTGAAGATGACAGAATCTAATGCCTTTCTACCAGCTTGTTTGTGTACAGGTCAAAATGTAGTCGGGTAGCTCAGGATATTTCCATTCCAGAATATAAAATATAGCTCCAAACTTCATGAAGCTTCTGAAACTGGTAATTTATTTGATATGACAGGATGTGACTGTGGTACACTTTGATTAGGTCACTGACTGTTTGGACTACGCAATCAATGAAAAGAGTCAAGTGCGTATCATTCTTTACATGATATTTACTTACACTAAATCATGAGCATTATGTTTTATCTCATTGCAAATATGGAAAGGAAAGGAGTGATTACTATTATAAACAAAATACATAGTAAAGATGGTTTATTTCATTTCTCCTTTTTTTCTTATGAGAATTGAGCTTCTGTTTTAACATATAAAAATTTTGGTTCAGTCGCCATATGATTTTTCTACATTCACAGTATTCCAACACAAACAAGATGTTGTACTGTCAATCACTTAAGTCTGTATAACTTTAAACTGTACAGTTTAGTTATTTTAGTTTTATTTTAAAAAATTGACCACCAGCACTATTTGGTGTCACGCCCTCTGCAGCCAGAAGGCGCTCCTTCTCTGTCCTGTCCCTAGTTTCCTGCCTGCTGTCCTTCCGGTCCCTCTCTTTCCCTTGGGCTATATATTTCCGGGTCTTTCACTCTGCCCTCGCTCAGCATTGATGTTCGGATGTCCTGAGACCCGTCTAGCACCAGGTCGCCCCACGTCCGCTACCTGAGAGGCATAGGTTTCTATATGGCATTCCTGAACTCTCTGCGCTACGAGCCTGGGCCTTTTTCCTGTTCTGCCGCTACGCATATGGGTCTTTTTCCGCTCTCCTGCTCTCCATGGTTTGTCCCTTTGGACGTCCGTGACAATTGGTAAAGATATTTGAACTATGATTTCTATATTAAAGGCTAGTTAATGTTATGTTTCTTAATCTCAGTCATTATTAAAAAAATATTTAGGCCCTTCACATTGTGTAAGGTTGAATACCTGACTCATGACTCACAGAAAAGCAGAGGCATGGTGTTATAACTCAGAAAATGCGAAGTAAAGCAATTTACCTACTATACACATTTATTTTTTGCTGCAATGGACAGTCAGACTGTATGTGTCTGAACTATGGCTATTGTCTGCAGAATAAGGCTGAGTGATGGATGATGTGTGTTCTCTGTTATGTGTGGTCCTGAGTTTTTTATGTTACTTTTGCATTTATATAAACTAAATATTGGAACCAATGGCATTTGTTTCATTTCTAAGCATGTAATAAATAACAAAGATAATAGACAGATAGTCTTTTTCCCTTCGAAACTCATTGCCAACTCCTGCAAAAATCTATTTTATGTCTAAATCTTATAGACAAAATATATTTCAAGTATGCACAGTTCAGCATTTATTGCTTACAAAACCTGTACCTGTGTAGTGGTTAATTAGCTAGCCCATATTATTAACTTTTGTTTTATTGAATTGCCTTTTCTGTCTGGGAGTATTATTCTCTTATCCGTGAGCAATCAAAGAGATTACCTGGATATTTCTCTTTGCTGAACGCAACATATAGTACTAGTGCTTGTAATAGAAAGAAGTCTCCCCAGATATCTGGCCACAAAATGCAGTAATAAAGAGGAACTGTCCATGCCGTTTCATTCTTAAAAATTACATTTCCTTTTGTCATTGTGTTTTGTATGGTCAAGGCAATTGCTTGTGCTTCTCAATTTGATTAAATGTATCTAAGATAAGATTTAGTTTAGGTGACTATAGCAGGTATAGTAATAGGTTTATTCCATGCTGAAAAAAAGAAGAGAGAAAACACAACGTTTTGGCTGTGGAGCCTTCTTCAGGTGTGAGAGACAAGGCAGTAGGCAAAGGTAGATCTAGAAAAAGATTTGGAGGAAGGCATAGTGATCTATAGCAGATACAGTTTGGAAGTTAAAACTGCTGTCTCAGCCACACCAGGAAAAAGCTACGATGTTCAAATACCAAATCCAGTTCTCCAAAGTGCCAGTCTGCTTACAGAGATGATTTGTGCTTCAAAGTCTCAGGGAAGTTTCAGGCTCATTATACTTTTCATTTCTATGCTAAAATACCCCAAATTATGTTAATCTGAAACCTGATGTTAAACAAGCAGTATCTGCCTTGTCAAACTCTTTAGATGTTGTTAAAGTACAATGGACTGCACTGAGCTCCAGGGGATGTAATGGAACTTTTTACATAACTCTGACAAGACCAAAGTTAAGCATATTGTCTCTCCTTGTCAGCTCTGCAAATGTGTCAGTCTTAGTTTGACTATGGATGGTCCTGGAATCAGTCCAAGTCAGGAAGTGAATTCTTCAGATCAGGAACCTTGGTGTCATCTTTGATCCAAGCTGTGCATTTGAATCTTATGTTGGCAGTGTTGTGAAAGTCTTTATCACTACTACATTACTCACACCCTTTTATATCACTGCCAGTCTGATGCAGAAAGTACTGCAGCAGTACTTACTGGTGTTTCTACACCCTTTCTTAACACACCGATTCTGTTTGCTGGTGTTTCCAAACATGTTTTCAACTATACTGTTTTTTAATGCACAGTTCACTCCCTGTACTCCTACATGTCACTTGCACTCTTTGGACTCTGGCCTTCTTTCAATTCCTAAAACAAGGCTACTGTATGAGTGTGTGTAATCATATGCCAGGTCACCTCAGATCTATCGTGTAAGTCGGTACTTTCAAATCCAGCCTTAAAACTTACTTTTGTACTCTGCCTGTTTAATTTAGTGTATTATTGTATGCACAGTTTTCACTTGTTGAGTGTTTTATTGTGAAGTGCCTTAAAAGGATACAGTATGTCTGACCATGGCAGGTGGTAAATATAACAAAGTTTGCTGTTATTTTCCAACTATTAGCTGTATCACAAGGCCTTATTAAAACATTCACAATGACATTTTATGTATTCAATGCATTACCAGTACAGAATGGAACTGAGGGTACCTTGTCTGTATCAGGTAGCTTGGACTTGTACAATATACAGAATCCATATATATTATCCTGGGAACAGGAAGGTTGGAAAAAAATAAAGAATCATCATATAGCTGAGGAGGAAGGTTTAAAATATTACTGAATGCAAACATTATGTATCATTATACAGAGTGCTTCTGAAGTTAGTTGCCTGTTAAAACACCTGTGTCATGAAAACAGTGGTCTTGTCATTCCATATTTAGAAGGTGTTCCCAAGAACACGAACAGTACCTACCACAGAATTCTTCATCAGCTCATGTCAACCATCATTTTCGTCCATGAAACCTGGATGTATTGTATGGAGGTAAAGAACTGCACAAAGCTGTTCAGGCTGTTATTAATCCATTGATTTCGCTTACAGGCTGCCTCCTGTGAGTCTCAAATAGAACCATTTTGTTAAACTAAAGCAGTTTAGCAATGTAAAGACCAATAGGCTTTGCAAGTTTATGTCACTGAGTTAGAGAATTGCCAGTCTTTGCACTGGCAGCTTGGTCTTAGTGAAAGAAGAATATTATTCTCCAAAACGTATCATAGAACACAAAATATATGTGAGACTGCAGCACTCTTAGCCCCTCTATATAAATTGATAGTGTGTTTGTGTATATGAGTAGTGTCTTAGAACTTATGCCTTACTGTATACCTTTTAATTCTGCAAGAGAAAATCCCTGAATATCTACAAGCCATGATTTTTAAAAGGTGTAACCCACTAGAGAAGTTCACTAATGAATTTTAAAATGTGGCATCTCTAAAGAGAATGTAGAGCTCTGTGCTGTCTGTGCCACACACTGCTGCTCTTGGGATTTGGCAATGAGAAAGTGAGAACTTGAAACTAGAGGCTTTTGGGTTTGAGCGCTGTAGACAAAGAAGACATTCTTTACAGAGTAACAGGGGGCAGACTTTTGCACAGCAGCTGCAGGAACAGGACTTGTACAGCTGTACCAGCTTGTGAGTGCCAGTAGAGAAGTTTCCTCCAGAGTGAAGCACTACAATAGACAGACTTACAATGTGCTCACAGCCACATGCCCAAAACACCATTCTTTATTGCAGGATTACAGAATACATTACGTCACAAAATAACGCTTGTTTTGTAAAACCAGTGCTGCTATTAGAGATAAAGGCAATTTCTAAACATATAGCCTTAACCCTTGATAAATATTTGAAGTAAATGTAGGGGATCACTGGGTGTCTAGTCACTTAGCAGTGATTTGCTACCAGACAGTGAGATTAAACAATGCTGCTTCAAAAATGTGCATTTCAGTCAGATACAGCTGCTGAAAGTTCAGCTGTGGTGTAAATGTCTTTTGTATTTTTCATTTTTTGTCACAGAACTCCCTGGCCTGTTCCTTATCTCGACACTCTCCAAAGATAATCTTGTCCTCTTAAAAATAGCGGACAAAGCTTGAATGAAAACATTATCTGCTGAAATATCCTCCACTTCTAGGAAGGGAGCTGTAAAGTGAATGGGCCACTTGTGCTTGGTAAAGCCTCTTGTGCTAGCATACTAAATATCTGCTCATCAATTGTTTCCAAGTAGAGCACATAAATTGTTTCAATGATATGTCCAGCAGAAAATAGCTACAATAAGCACAATACAATATACAGTTGTTTGGTGTAACTGCTATTGTGTAATTGTGTAGATTGTAATTTGGATGTATTTATCTTTATAAAAAAAGCTTCTTTTGTTTTTTTCCTGTCCTTTTTAAGAAAAAAAAGTCTCTCTTGCTTTATGAACAAGGTGATAATGCACACAGATATACAAACCATTACTTTTGAAGAAGAAGCCATTTATTTTCTGCATTTTTATTTTGGTCTCAGTGTGTTCTGTTTTGTATAGTGTTTTCTTTTCACTTTTCTCTCAGACTGTACTGTTTTTTGCCATGATGAACATATCAGCAAAATGAGCTAGAGCAGAGGTAAGAAACTTTAAAGTTAAACTACTTAAATCACACAAGAAGGCTCTTTGGGTGTGTGGAGCCCCGAGTCTAGAGCTTGAGTGGTATTCCTGGTCTGTTAGGTTGCATTACTGGTCTTTTGGCTCCTGAGTTTTGGTCGCTGGCCTGTTTGCAGTGTGACTTTGGGGTGTTAAGTGATCCCTGAGAGACAGCAGAATGAACCCTTGCCTTGAATGAAATGGACACGTGTCAATATTTGCTATGTTTTCTCCCTTTTTTCAGGCTTCAAAAAGCTTTTCTGAAGCTGTTTATATTGGATTGCTAGTAGCCTATGTAACTTAAAGCTACAGGTTAAAAATTACAACAAAGTACACACAATGTAGAAATGAGGGAAACATTCAGAGAAACACTGTTAACATGTTGTTTATTTATACTGATTAATAATGCCACTATATGTTTTTCTGTGTTTTATACATAATACTAGTTTTGTTGATTTATGTTGTATTTTATATTTGGTATTTGTACTCATTTTGTTTGTCTTTCTATTATTTAAACATTCTCAGTGACAGTGAAGTGTCTGAAAACAGCGATTTAAGCATCTTAAGAAAGTAAAACATTGTTAAGATTTCAAAATAATTAGTAAAATTAAAACAAAAAATAACAGGTCGAGATGTCCTGAAACTGAAGGCTTTGTTAATGTTTTATTGTTAAATAAATAATGAAAACAAAAACTAACTACCAAATGTGCTAAAACTGAAGGGCTTAGCACAGAATGTAGAAACACTCCACAAAGGTGCTATTCTGGTGCAAGTCCTTCATCACTATCTGAAATCTTAATATAGCCCTTTACACTTGCCAAGTAGGAGTGTGTGAAGTCTTAACCCTACAGGGCATGGCTATAACAGTCACAGAATAATTAACAATGCTTCTCTACTAACAGATCCCTGCAAAACATAAAACAGGAGCTCAAGGTACAACCATATGAGGTGTTAAGCACAGAATGTGTAGATGTGACGGAATTGTGATGAATGCCTACAAAGAGCAAACAGGTCTTTCAATTTGAAATTGTAGGAATGAAAGGAAAAAAAGAGCCAAGTACAACAAAGGCTGATAGATATTCAAATAAGCTTGGATTTCTGTGTGAGATGTAAAAAAGACATGTTTCCTGAATGCTGCTGGGGGTAAAGGCAGGGCTGTGATTGGAATGTTTGTCACCGAGAGTTGCAAGCAGGAGAACATGAATGAAACCCAGTGTAGACACAAAAAGCTACTCTAACTCAGGGGTTTTAGTGTCATTGATGAAAGTAATTTCAGCATTTGAGTCAATTACTATGGGAAGTGTGTTATAACTATACAAAATTAGCGAGTGAAAACATAGTTAAGTATTTAAGAGAAAATCTGCATACTTTTGTGCTATGTGATAATGTATTTATGTTATGTATTATATAATATTTTTTTTAAAAGAGAAACAGTATTTTACAAGAATTTAATTGAAAAGGGTTAAACTGGTTAGTGATGTTGTTTTCTATTTCTTTGATCCTAGGTTTGAGTCTGGCTTGGAGCAGATTTTCTGTGAAGTTTGTATGTTCGTGTTGTGGGTATTGTATTGTGTAATTCTCCCACAATCCAACAAAATGCAGTCTGGGTTAACTGACATCTACTGTATAAATAGTGCTCTGTTATGTACTGATGAAAGGACCCCATCAAAGATGAGGTCCTGTCTTTCTGCCTTTGTCAATTAAGTTAGGATCCAGCTCACCAGGACAAAAGATGAAAGTATCAATTTAGTTGCTGAGTGTAATTCAAAGACGTGACAGACTTTACAGTGAATACCAGTCGTTACAGTACAGATTTGGAGTTGTTATTTCAGTTGTTTTATTTAAAATGTATTTTTTAAATAACTATAAAGACAAAGGAAAAAAAGATGTATGTGCTGGTACAATACTTGAAAACTTGTTTTCAATTGCAAGTGACCTATGTTTGTGGTCTTAAGTCTTAGTGTTGAGTCAGTAAATTCAATATTTTAAAAAATGCTAAAATGATGGTAACTTAACAGTTTTCTAAGTCATTTTTGAAACTGGTCTGAAGAAAAATCTGGAAGATATGCAAGAGGTAGCATATCCTTGTTTTCAATAACTTGCAAGTGTCACTATGCTATTTCGAATGCAGCAGCCTTCCTGATCATGTAGCAGACTGTATCAAAGACGCCCTCTTGTGGTGAAGTGTGGAGTTGCCATATCTCTTAAGCCTTAATGATTAACTGCCCTTCTTTTATGTATTAAAAATTCAAATCTCATTTAATAAACATTTTGCACTACTTCAGAAGGCTTCTAGTAAAGTATTTCGATCTTATTCCCACTGAACTAGTAGTAAAGATTTAAGATTAAGATTAAAATTGAAAAGATAAAAGATTAAGATTCCTTAGTTGTAGAACAATGGACAGTTTTGAAAAGAGAAAGTTTTAATCCTGTTCAAAAATGTTATTCTTTGACATCCTAACTATATTGAACAGAACTCTTCTTTAATATATTACTAGCCGACTATGCAGAGCTGTTCTGAATCATGAGATCTACTAAAATTCATATTTTGATTCACAAGAAGTATTAGGGAGAGTTTAATGTAAAACAACAGGACAATTGCAGATTAAATGAAGTCACTCATAAGAACTATATGGTTTTCAGAAGACATTATGACATCTTATGACAGGCTTTTAAGGCAGAACTGCAACTCTATTTTTATATTTGGAGGTTAGAAAGAATCAGCATTGATGAGTGCATTTCAAACCACAGTAAAAGTCAAATGTAGACAGTAACTTATAAAACCTCAGGTATGCATGGCACTATATTGTGTGATTCAGAACGAGACTTCCGGGGATGTGAAGAGGCCCTATTACGTTGTCTACAAGCAGGCTTGTGAATATATCTCTTTTAATCCAATAGAAATATTGCTCTCGACTTCAAGATGGTTTTGCTGATTAATCGAACTTGCTTGTTAACTCTGCATGCAGATAGATCACTTTGGAAACTTTCTGAGGTGAAATATCTTCTTCACAACCTGTACTTATCCTCTCTTAAGACTTAAGATTTACAGTACTTTCATAGAGTTCACGATTTTGTGCTTAATTAGAAATTTGTATTTTTTTTCTATTAATTATGAATTATTTTATATGATTTTTTCAGTTAATGTGTTTTGTTGCTGAGCTTTAATAAACGAAAAACTGTAGTTCCCTCCTAACACTGAAAATGTTCTCCTTGTATTTGCTTGCAGAATTTATTTACATTGAGGATGCTGTCCCTGTATGTAGTCTTGTACAAGATGTATTGCTTAACTTGGAATGCATGACCTGATATGTATCCTCATTCAGAAACTGTGGAAAGTTTGCAGTTTTTCCATTATTTAACTATGTTTACTGTATATCTCATGTTTACTTTCTCAATTTTTTCATACTTTACCATACCTTGCTATGCTTTTTCGAGGATAACATTGTGCTTTGCTACAGTTTGATTCACCATGGAATACCACAACACAGTTTTATAAGGGCTGTAACTATGCATATTCATAATAACTATTCTGGTCTGTTGGTTTTTCTTTATCCCAATCTAGGACAGCTACAGGAACACCTGGAAACATGTCATTTTCCATTTCAGAAATTTCAGATCTGCAGTGTAATTTGTTACAAGTCTCTGAGGATAAGGGTATAATATCCCTAGGGATTCTAAAACCGCACTAGAACACTAGTTAGCACTATACTTACTCCTAGTGCCGTGTAGAATTAATTGACCCTCGTGGACAGATCTTTAATGTGTGCCGCACTTCAAATGACTTTTAAAAGCCATTGCTGAACAGAAGATCACCCAGGGGAGCAATGACCCAGTCAGCTGCAGTCCTTTCAGCTCTTTCTGCTCTTTACCACACCACACAGCCTGCCCCATTTTTCTGTCGAAGTTATGACCTCAGTGAAATAATGGGTACAGATCGCACTGCAGAGTCAGCAACAAAGGCTGCGGTTTGCAAGTACAGGCCTCAATCCCACTGTGATGAACCTTACTATTTCATTTTGAGCTGCCATTATCATGAGACACTGGGCGTATGCACTAGCTTCCAAATGTATTCATGTCTGCGATGAACTGCAACTAAAAGAGAATTTAGCATAAAACTCGAGGAATGCAATAAGCAATTTTGGCGAGAAATGAATCAAATCCTAAAGACATGAATTTTAATTTTGCTTGTATAAGCAAAAGATCTCTCCGAAGCAGTTACGCATATTTATAAATGCGTAATGCTTAAATATATTCATACTCCAGCAATCAGTGTTTTGTAAACAGTTCATTGGCTTTGATAACCTTGAGGAAGCACTTTCTGCAGCTTTTTAATAGGTTATTAAAATACTCATGAGGGATGTTTGACTTCTCCATTAACAACTACTCCAGCTGCTCCAGTTGGCACGATCTACACTTTTGATCTGATTTCCTCAGCTCAGATTGTAAGGTTTTTTTTTACTATTCTGTGATATCCAATCAAGAGCTGTGTATACCCCTTATCCTTTTGGTCATTGAGGGTGAGGTATGTTTTGTACTGTGACCTTATTGTCAGGTTTGAAATGTTGTTTGATCTTAGTGACAGGAGACATCAATTCTTGACAAACAAATCCTGGTTGATGTTGTAATCTTTCTTTTCCTCAGTATTACGAGAGGACCAGAAGATGCAAATCAACCCTAATCCAGAACAGATCCATATCTATTCTTCACAGAAGGGATGACATTATTTTTCAATATGTATTTCAGCACACTCTGCTACTCATAATCCTGGTGAAATCATCCAGACACTCAATCTGGGTTTCATCCAATCCTGTGGTCCCATTTAACTGGAGAGACAATTAGTTGTTGTTTGGTAAAAATCGCTTTTCTCTTTATGTTGCCATGTAACTCTGCCACAGACCCCAGATTCATGTGGTCTGACTTGACTTGTAGTCTTGGAAACATTATATTCTCATGATGCTAGCACTTTCTGAAAGATTCCTAACTGTTGACCTTGTGAGCTATCCTCCCAAACTAGTTTTCTGACTGCACGTTTGAGGACCTCTCTCTTTTGTCCTATTCTAGCTAGTATAGCAAGCATTGTGGTATTTAAACCTGTTGATGAAGGCCACCACAGTAGACATTGGAATCTCATGTAAATTTAGCAATTTTTCTAGTTGTCACCAGAGTTGATACTCATTTACTTTGGATTGTTGAACAATTCTATCCTTCCTCCTTGACTCTTTGGTAGGAAATGTGACTGAAATAACATTATGAGATTAACTTTATTTTCAGCATTTTTACAGGGTATGAATACATTTATATAGACATACAGTATATAATTATTTTCTGACACTAATGTTACTGAATTGTCACAAGAACAGGCCTCCTGAGACTAGTCTTCTAGCTCAGGAAGAAGGGCTTAAGTACAGGAGGAAACTTGAACCCAGGTGGGTTGAATTTCATGATAATGAAATTAACAAAAATGCATATACATCTAACTGTATATATGAAACCTGACTAGGCTCTATCAGGTTTCCCTCTACTCCATCAGGCAGTTAGTATACTTCTAATCTCTAATATGAAACTTAAAGAAGTACTTTTCCTTTATGTTTTATGTTTCCTTTTATGGTAGTAACCACCCAAATAACTCTTGCTAGTCTTGGACTTGAGGCAGCTGTCTTTTTTCTCCTAGAAATATCTTCTACATACAAAATATGATCATTAATGGATTCTGAGTTCCATGACTATTTTTCCATATTTTGCT
The DNA here is from genome assembly GCF_059453375.1 of Lepisosteus platostomus. Taxonomy (NCBI): domain Eukaryota; kingdom Metazoa; phylum Chordata; class Actinopteri; order Semionotiformes; family Lepisosteidae; genus Lepisosteus; species Lepisosteus platostomus. The sequence continues at coordinate 24,989,367 of NC_142621.1, read as the reverse complement.
TGGCCTCTGCCCTTACTTTCCATACATTTGTGAATCACAATCCAAACCCTGCACCATTTAACTCTTTTTTCATTTCTTCTTGTTATAAATACTACTGGAAAATGTATATTCCTTTTATTGTGTATTTGTATATTCATACTGATATTCCTAGTTCATTCATATTCATATAAGAAAATAATACTAATAAAAATACAATATCATCCTCTTCCAAACAACAAACTCAGACTACAGAGTGACTTCATGTATAAGAGTCATGTGTCAGGACACAGGGTGGTCACACTCTCTATTAGACAGTATGTTTTATTAGTCCTGTATGTTTTCATGACATTTTTTTGTATCAGTCATTCTATACTAATGCAGATGCTGGTTCATTCCAGTATTCATAATATTGATAAACTGAAACATCCAACGATTATCAGACAACTGGTTATTCATAGTAAACGCTACACAACCTGTAGCCTAATCTGGAAGCACAGCACACAAGGTGGGACTACACCAGGGAAACACGTTGGAATGTGTCAGGGTGTCTCACCTTGTGCTCTTTGAATCCGAGATGGGATCTGTCTTGCAAAGAATAAGCAGTATTTTGATGATGGATGAAATGAATATAAGAGCAGTCACATGCTTTCAGTCCACTTAATGCTATAGTAACTTGGATATGTTGTGGCCCAGTTAGCCACTATGCACTGGTAAGGCTTTTGCCTTTCCCTTGCTGTTTTGGAACGCTTGTCCTGGAGAGTCATACAGTTTATCCCGTCTAACTGTCTTAAAAACTGTTAAGAGTATGGAAACAGTTATGGAGGTTCTGCATCTTTAATTAAGTGCAATGGATTTGAAAGGCTTTGATACTAAAAACAAGTAAAATAAATCTGTCAGCTGAGAGTTTAAGAAAAGCATCAAGGTACACTAAACACTTAGTCTGACATCTGATGTCTCCCCAAATTGTCACATGATAACTGAACAGTAAAGAGCAGCCACAAAAATATGCCTAAAGTGGACAGAATTGAAATATCTGGTAATGATAACGGTAAATGCTAAAGAACTATTCCGTGCATACAGTGATAAGGTAATCTGGTAGTTAGCACTATGGCCTCACAACTCACAGGTCTCAGGTTTGATCCTGGTTCAGGGTGACTGTCTCTCCATGTTCCCATGGAATTGTACTGGGTGCTCCTTTTTCCTTCTACATTTCAAGGACATGCACTTTAGGTCTGATTGACCACCCTAAATTGGGCCTAAATTCTGGGGTGGTTTTTTTTGGGGGAATCTCATTTGTCCCAGTAAAACGGATATTTCTTAAAGAATGAGAGAGAAACAGAACTGAATGGGTATTCTGAACTGAATTGCCTCCTCGCATTTTTAGCCATTCCGAACTAATCCACTGAGTGTAAATTAGTAGGAAAGAGGACAGGATGAACAGCAGGGTTCCTGGTAATAGAAGAAAGAGCAAATCTTAGCTTTAGGAACTAGGAGGTCAACACCATGAAAGAGCAAATCAAGTTTGCCTGTAAAATATTTTGATTTTTTCAAAGCACAGATTATCCTCTAGAAAACTACATATACTATATTTCCTGTGATTAGACATGAAATACAACAGAAGAAGATATAAATCAGAACAGGCAGTACCAATTTAAGACCTCAGGATAAGTTTTTATTCAGCTGAGCTTTCAGCTATATGAATCAACCATTGATATAATTATATTTGATTTGAACTCAGTGTTGAACCTTGAAAGATTTTCTCTTAAGAAACTTATTAATTCAGTGATTTTACTAGGAAACTGAGAGCTCAGTTGTATTGAAAACTACAGGAACTGGAAAAGCTCTGCTCGATTGTACCTTGCTGTGGAAATGCACTTTATAGAGTTGCCACTAGGGAGCAGTGTTGATCCCTGTAACACACAGTAGCTCTGCTCTAACAATACAATTTAAAAAAATACTTTGAATTTGCAGTTGTGAATATACACCTGCTATAATTACATTTTGGTACATTTCTCTAAATATCTTAATATATTGCATATCTTGCTATTCAATTTCATTTTCTAAGAATGTCTCCAATTATTCCCAATGCAGCACTTTGACTTGGTATGCTTTGTTTCACCTTTTTCGAAACTTGAATTAACAGCAGGACACTGTTCTGCTTTTCTTCTCAAAGAAGAAATACACTGCCTGTTTCTGCAAACTGAGAATAAAATAATGGTTCAGTAGCAGGCTGTTAACTCACACCATTCCTTTTCTAACCGCTTCTTCCAATTCAGGGGAACAAAGGAACTGGCATGCCAAACACACACTCACACCATTGCTATTTTTTCCAGAAGCCCATTTACCTACCAGTATGTTTTTGGGCTGCGAGAGGAAACCAGGGCACCCAGAGGGAAGTCCCAAAAATGCAGGGGAAACATGCAGACTCCACACAGATAACATCCCAGGTCCAGAATTGAACCCAGGACCCCATCACTGTAAGGCAGCAATGCTAACCATTGTACCACTGTGCCACCTGTGTGATAATGGTAAAAGATATATTAGCAGAACGTTAGGATATCATTTAAAGTACTGCATATAGTTTAATTCAAGAAATGTTATGTTACATTTGTACAATTCGTCAATAAGATCTCAATATATTTTGAACAATTGTGTTCATTATTGTACCAAAAAAAACTGTGACTACGGAATCAGTGCAAAGCAGGGTAACTAAATATATTCCAAGCTTAGAGGAATATCCTTCACTGATAGGCAAAAATATCTGAATCATTTTAGTGTTGGAACAGAGAAGAATACCAGGGGACTTGATTCAAGTATTCAAAATCATCAAAGGCAATGGAAATGTTAGCCCAGTGGAATCCTAAAAAAAACAACAGTGAAATGTGAGCTATAGGACGCAAGTGGAACTGTAGCAAAGTGCTTTCAAAACTGAGAACAGGAGGGCTGTGAGAGTCTGCAACAAACTACTGTACGTCAATGCCAGTATCATCTTCAGATCATATAGAAAAAAAAACCCAAAACCAAAAGGACTGTCCCCATTCTTACCTTTGCCTATCTTTCTTTTTTTCTTGAACAAATGAGTCAATTATACTGTGCATATTATGAACTGGAAGGATTTCTCAAGTTACTTATTAATAGTAAGCAGGCTTGTCCAGGATTACATACAATGTAAGACACCTATCAAAGCACCAGGCTAGAAAGAAAAACACATGATCTAAGCAACATGTTTTTATTTGATCATTAATATTACTTTAAAATAATTTCTGTTGAAAGCTAGGTGTAATGATGGATCAAGACGTTAATAATAACATGTTTTACAAATTGTAATGTATACATTTTGTTATAGACCATGTTTTAAACTTTTAACCTTTTAGTTTTCCTCCGTCTTACCATACCTGCAAGCCTGTTCAAGTTCCCTTGTGCCTTTCTTTCACTACACATCTTCCCCCACTCCCACATTCATCACGTCTCCTTCTACATGGGCCAAACAGAGGATACAGTCAAAGCTAATAAAGTTCAGTCACCCCAGGGCCAGTTCATCACTCGTAATCAGTGGGCAGAGATGATTGCTGTCCAAAGTGGAAAGTAAAGGGCTCCCACCTAATTTGTCAACTGAACCCCTTAGTGCAAACTGTAATTTTTCTAATCTTATGAAGAACATGTTATGTCTAATCCTAGGAGAAACTGAGGAATGTGAGGGAGATATTCCAAAGAGCTAATAGCTTCAGAAATGGGAGTACTTCAAATGCCATTTCACTCATTCAGACAAACCACTGATGGGTCTGGGTTCACAGGTCTTATTTTTATTAAATGGAATATTTTGTAAGTGTCATTGTGTTCATAGATAAATACCGTGTTCTGTTTAATTTGGGGATTAGGGATTCATTTGGCTTGATGCTTAATTTGACAGGAACTGAATGCACATTGCAGGCTGGGAACAGACGGAGACCATCACTGTTCCAGAAATACACATAAATATTTTACCAAGGAACAAAAGCTGCAGTTGGGCAGTGTGTGTGCATTATCGTGCAGGTGTGATTATCTGCATTTTTGAAAATAATCTACAATAGTTTCAAAGTTTGTAGCCCACAGCCAAATAGACTGCACACAAACAAAAACTCCTCTCTTAGAAACAGTGTTCATCATATTGATGGCGGACTCCACTGGGAGTGCGTCATTCTGTGAGCATATTGCGAGTAGCCTGAAGCAGCCTGAAGCAGCCTACAGCCAGGATTAGGGCCCAATAAGGAGCAGCTTTTCCTGGGCAGCCAGGAGGCTTTTCCTAGTCCTGCAATTTATTGCTTTTGCGTTTTGTATTATAGTGGTATTTTTCCCCCTTCCAGAGGTTGTAAAGAGATCTACTGAATCCTCCTGCCACAATGGTGTTAAAACACAATTAAGATAGAGAAGAAAAGAGAAGATTCGAGGAAGACTGCCTGGATTCCCGAGAGCCTGGCAGAAAATTCATACCCTGCTGTTCACTCTTCAGATCCTGCGATGCCCTCCTTCCCAAATGATGGAGGTGAGTAAGAAATTTGGAAAAAAATATGAACACAAGACTGACATGCAGGTACTTTGTGTAATTGACTGTGAGGTTTGTTGTAAGGCCTGCAGATATGTTAAATCAGAGGTTAGCAGCCATATCCTCTGTGAAATGTGTAAGAAGCTCAACCCATAGCACAGTGAACAGGACAATGCAACTCTAGAGTGACCTTAAGCCTCAAGCAAAGAGGAAGGATTTAATGAGATTAACTTACATGATCTCAATTAAACATTTTATATGATAATAACCCCCTCCCACCACTGATTACTGTTCTGCTATCAGGTTTGTATAGTTCAATGAAAAGCCACTTTTTGCATTTCCCCGGTAGAGGCACAGTACCTCAATTCCAGACACAGTACTCTTCCTTCCCCAACAATAATGCCCTATCAATCCCAGCTCTGCACCAGATGGACCCATATTCTCTGTGCTTACTCTTCCAACACAATAGCTGTCGGTCTAAACTAAAATGAGACCCTAGCTTTTATGCACCAGGCTTTTTGCACTATTCCAAACGGGCTTTTGCTTATTTACTTTTAGCTAGATTTTTCAGGAAAGGGGCTGTTTTTGAGATAGAATCGGGTTTTAAATATTTTCTTATACCAAGAAATTATTCGGCCCACAGATGTTAGTCATGGAAACAATCCCATATGTCAGGTACCCAGAATTAGAATACAAAGAAGTTTTAACTAAATTGCAGGAAATAAGTTTGATACTACTGTTTCGATACTGTAAACTAATAAATCCCGGAAAAGCTATGAACTTGTATTGGAGAGCAGCTCAATTGGTTTTTGTTTTGTTTTCAGCAAGTGGAAAAAAAAAGAACCTGGGATTTATAAATGTAAACAAAGTAGGCTTAGAGAAAGAGAAACTAAAAAAAATATAGAACTACAATGGGGAAGATTCCAAAGAAAATCTGCATGGGAGATGTACAGAAAGTTGAGCCATAAAGAGAACCCTAGGGAAAAACAAAAATATCAAAGCACCAAGTAATTAAAAGCTCATATGCTCTGCTGGGAGTATTAGGACCAAAATTCAAGAAATAGCAGCTACTGCATTAGGAGGCCATTATAATGTAATTTGAGCCTCTAAGCTGTGGCCAACAGAGTGTGATGGTGATGGATACATTATTAGTGGATACACAGTATTTTGAAGAGATGGGAAAGATGGAAGAGGTGTAACACTATTCATCAAAAAGAGCATTCAGGCACAGGAAGTTTACTTTGTCTCAGAATCGACAGTACATCGGTCAGACTGATAAAAAACATTCAGAGGACATAGTGTTAGGTGTATGTTACAGACCACCAAATTCAGATAAATTAGAATGCCATCTTATGTAATGAAATCAAAGATGTACTGTCTGTGTAAGGTATCATGGAATATTTTAGTTTTCCTCACAGAAAAAACAGCTGAAATGTCCAGCAGTTGGAACTAGAATGGTAGAAATAGTTAATGATTGCTTCCTTACTCAGTTTACACTTAAGAGAGAAAATGGTGCCCTTGTTTAGTGCTTTCAAACAGTCAAACAACAATGTAAAAAACAGGTGAGAGAACCATTAAAAACTGTGATCATAAATGATCATAATAGTCTTCTATGAAGCTCTACAGTTAGAGACCAAGCAAAGAGCTTAAGAGAAGCATAATGAGGCAAAATATGTATACAGTATATATAATAATGAGATCTGGAAACCTTTAGATGGTAAAATGGAAATGGCTAAAGCATTTATTGAATATTTAACTGAAGTGTTAACTACTGACTTATAATAATGTTTCTCATAAAATGTTAGGGCGGTACTGTAGGTGTTAAAGGTAATGTATGCATTTGGTGTGAGAACTGGTTAATCGATAGAAACAAAGGACACATAAGGGTACTGAAGGGATACTTCAGCTGGGATGATTAGATTAATCTGACAGGAATCTGCATTATGATCACTGCTCTTCATAATTTGTATTGATTTTCTTTGGGAACTGCCAATATACCCATAAGGTTTGCAATACCAAAAGAAGAGAGTTAACAAACCTGGTCGAACATGTGATAGATTTGAAAAAAAATTTAGATTGGATCCAACATAGTATTATGAATATTGATGATAATATTTAATGTAGACAGGTGCAATGATACATGCAAGCAGCAATTACAAGCTATAAATACAATATGGGAAACACAGAACATGAAGACGTTGCTCATAAAAATACTTAGTGTTTATATTGACACATCATTTACATCTTACATGCAGTTTGGGGAATAAAAAAACTGAATATTAGGAAATACAGACCGAAGTGCACAAATTAAAATTGCACATTGCACTAGTAGGAGGTCGTTTAGAATATTTTATACAGGTTTGGTCACCATAGTGCAAAAAAAGATTGCTGCTTTGGAATCAGTCCAGAGAAGAGCAACCAGATACATTCTTCATCTTAAAAGAATGCCCTTATCTTAATCTGAATGAAAATCCTCAAAGGCATTGACAATGTTAACCTAATGGTTGTCTTTATAATCAACAGTGAAACACAACCCCAAGGATATAAATATAAACTATGGGAAGGGCATTTACAGCGGACAACAAGAGACATTTCTTTACAGGATTGTGGGAATCTGGAAAAAGCTACCTAATCACATTGTGAAAACTGATACCCTGTCTTCTTCTAAAAAATGGCTGGATGTGAGCTTTGGATCAATTAACTTCTAATAACCAAATCAGCTAAATGCACCAAATGGCCTCCTCTCATTTGCAGGTTTTATTGTATTCTTATCTGACTCACCCAAAATTTACTTGTAATACATTCCTGATCTATTAACTATTGATGTTATTGCTTAATAGCAGTAAAGCACTGGTAAAATGCAATGTAATTAATGATGTCAGATGGCCCCCTCATTCCTGAACTTTAGAGAAATTTAAGATTTTAAAAATGTTTCTCAATCACAGCAGTCACAAAAAGCACTAAACATTGTGAAACAAACATTTTCTTTTTTGCAGACAGACCTGTTTGAGTTTTGTCAATGTTTTAGAATTTGTTCCACCAAGCAGAACACTGGAACATGTCTGCTCAACTCAGTTGTTTGAAGAAAATAACAATATTCATGATGGTTTTTATGCCCAGTTCCAAGATAGCAAAACAAGAGAATACCAACAGGTATGGAATCAGAAATAGTTGTGGATCTATATCGGTATATACACTTTATCAGTGACTTAAAATAGCCCCCTTAAATCCTCAAGTCTGGGTTTTACACTGTGATGTTTCTGAACTGTGGTTTCGGCAGAGGATCAAGGAACATCCCCCGTGAATGTGCAATCCGAAGTCCCGTATCAAAGCAATGGGAAGAGGAAAGTCAGAACAAAGAAGAAGAAGGGAACCATCACAGCCAACGTAGCCGGAACAAAGTATGAAATTGGTAAGCAAAAATAGCTTTAGACCTGAACTGTCAAACAACAGTCTTTGAGACATGAGACATGGTGCTGTGAGTTAGATTCTTCCTGTGCTCACAGTAATTGAACCTGTTTTGTTTTTTTGCACAAGAGTGCAAATTCAACAATCCTTCCAGGCCCTTGGCATCTGGGGATATGAAGAAAAAATCTGTAAAACCTACATACAGTTCAAAGCCTGGAGTTTGACACCTCTGCCTCTGACATTTCTTATGCTCAGCAGTTTTCATAGCTAATGCTACGTACTGTAATTATTCTGGAGTGTTTTTGTACTGTTGTTGATTGAATAAGACGCAGGAGGAGGACATTAAATGCTACTTTAACCTGTTTCTCTATTATTGCATAGAAAAAAATTACAAGTGTATTAAAATGTCTTTTGAAAAATACCACTCTTTTCCCTAACATCTCGGGGGTTTCATTCCAATGTGGATCATGTCAAGAATTTAGAGAAGTGCTCCCCTGACCTCTAGTGGGTATCCCTTTATCTGTATGGGATTTTGGTCTAACCAGCAGCTGTACGTAACAACCTGTAAGTGTTGTAGTTAGGGCATTTCTGTGTATTATTCCAGCACATCAACATGTTTTATTTTATTTTAAAATGTAAAAAATATGATTGTTAGATCTGTAATGTACAGCACTTGATGGAAATATATTGTGCATGATCATGTTCTCTTAGTGCTGCTGTATGGGGAGGCAGGACAGGTTTGGCAAACAGAAATACAGATATGAACACATACAACATACATGCTCACGTGCAACGATTTTGCACTTAATATTTTTTTGCTCTGTGTATTCCATCCATCCATTTTCTAACTGCTTTATTAGTTGGAGTGAGAGCCTATTCCTGCAAGCCAAGGGCACAAGGTGGGATGAATCCTATCCACGGTATCAGTCCATCACAGGGCACACATCGTCACAAACACGCAAAAACACTCACACCAGGTGATAGGGCCTGTTTCCCAGAATGGGAGGAAGCCAGAGCACCCAGTGGAAGCCCACGTGAACACAGGGAGAACATAGAAGCTCCACATTGATAGCACTCCTGGTCCGGAACTGAACCTAGAGCCTCAGCTCTGTGAAAAAGCAATGCTTACCACTGTACCAAGCTGCCCTGCTCTATAACATTTTAACATCACTTTATTAGCCCTATTCAATTTCTTGCATTAGGAATTCATCTTTTCACATGCCCCAACTTGCTCTCCATGAGACGCACAGACAGGGAGAGAAGCTTGGGGTCAGAGCGCAGGGTCAGCCATTATACAGCACCCCTGGAGCAGTTGGGGCTAAGGGCCCTGCTCAGGGCTCCAACGGAGTAGGATTCCTCTGCTGGCTGCAGGATTTGAACTGGTAACCTTCCAGCCACCGGCACAGATCCTTAGCCACAAAGCCACTGCTCCGCCCCGATATATTCAAGTAATAACTTTCAGACAAAAATGTTTTTTAGTCATTAAAAACCTATTATACTGTGTTCTTCGGATTTACCATTTTTATTACTATAAATTAGAAGACTATGCATCAGATGCATAGTGTATTTAGCAAGTTAGAGTATGGGAAACATTCACAATGAAAGCCTTTGGGTGGTTAATGCAAACATTATGTACAGTAACTACATAATGTATTACCCATGGTTATCATAAGAAACCTACATATTACACAAAGCAGATGCAAATTTGTAATAATTTATCCACTGTAAGGTACATACTGTACAGTTACCTTGAAGAAGCGGCTTTTAATTAATACCCAGAACATCACACTGCACTGAACACAGATGTTTCGGACAAGTAGATTTCTTATTGAAAAAAGGAGTCAATTTTTGCTACAAAGAGGTGTGATTATGTGTTTTCAACTGCCAAACGATGTTCTGGATGGAGATAAGCTATGGGTTCAATAACCTGCTCTTACTAGCCTGGCTTAAAATCTACTCCTTACTAACCTTCACTGCATTCACTTGGACAGTATAAAGGAAAGATTGGTCCTATTTACAGATTTAGATATTTTTTTCATAAGACCTTTGTTCATAAAGTCTAAGGTTTGTTAAACTAATCCTAAGGGACTACACTCTTGAAGCTTCATCACACATTCTAGCATTACAAGTGACTGTCCCTGCGGCTCCAGAACCATTGAACCATTGAAGTCACTCATTTGGAGTGCAGACTGAAACAGAATGTCCAAACACAAAGGGCTTGGACTGTATTTTAACTGACTGTGACCAGGATTCCATAAACAGGAGAGCACAGCTGCCTGAACACTTCCAGGGTTCAGTGGTGCTGAATGCCCTCACTGAGCTGTGCGCTGTGGGTGTGTGATTGACAACTGCATAACTCTTACACTTGAAGCCATCACAGATTCTTGGCTCTCAAAAACAACCAGTTGGGCAAGTATTCCGTTATGTATGTATTTATTCCTTTATCACTTTTTCCATAGTAATTTGCAGATTCAATATGCAAGTAGAACAGCTAGAGGTCAGTAATATAATTTTCTGTTCTGATTTTTATTAAAAAACATTACTGGATTACCAAAATACAAGTAAATATCTGTGACAGGAAACATTCTCTGGGCATTAAATATTTAATGGGACAATTATCCTCTCCAATTGGGGAGACAGATAGGGAGAAATTCTATCTTAATGTGAGATTAACTGCAAAAAATCAGAATATACGTTGTTCATGTGGTTAGGTAGTAACAGTTATCAAAACCAATTTAATGTGACCATATATTTCACAGGACATGGACCCCATCCAGAGAACTTTTTTTGTTGGGCTTAGCTGAGCTATTAAAAGGTTCTTTTACCTTTGTCTTTTCAAGCACGTTCACATTGCAATCTTCAACCTGGGGCAAAAAACTCTCAGCCCGGGGCGAAGTTCTGCATGCAAGAAGATTTCAAAATTTTGGAACACTTCACATTTGTCTCTTCTATGTGCTTTTTTTAGCATTGTTGGTGATGCCATAACTGTCATTCTAATGTAACCTCAAAAAATGGGCCTTGCGCTGTGTGTCTGTGCTGAAAGCAAATTAGCCTTTTTTTGCAAAAACAACACAACTCTGTACAGTATGCAGTAAAACATAAAGGGAAAGAATAATCACTCTTGATGTTGGATATCAGTACACTGACTTATTACTTTTGCTACTTGTGCTTTTGTAACTGTGCTCAACCTAGGATGAAAATAGTAGCGTGAAATTACTCCCAGTCGCAGGATAAACTCTGTATGTTGTAGTGCAAGGCAAAATTCGAGCAGGGGTCAAATCAAAGTAAAGACCAACCCAGGGAGATTTGACCTAAGATTAGAAAGACATGTGTAAAGAGAGAAGCTCAGGAGGGAGCAGCATAATCTCCTACAAAGTTAAAAAGGAAACTAAAATGAGATGTCCTCACAGAGCTATATCAGGGTAGCACCCTCCCGGTGCACCTACAAAATATCGATATGTTTTGAATTTCTCAGTTATGGAAACAATTTGGGATTTTAAGACGACAGTTTACTTTTTAAATCCTTCTAGGATTTAAACATGGCGGAGTGGTATAGATATACTGTGGCCTTTGATGAATCTGTTTGTAAGATTTTTTTCAAAAACAAAGCTGTCTGAATTTGCCAAAAATAAATCAGTTTTAAGTTTAATTTAATTTCAACTATTACATGCCAAACAGCTGTTTAAGCATGGTGACTAATCTCAAGGAAACATCTGGTGATGGAATTAAAATGGACCAAATTATTTTTTAAAAAATTAAACACAAAAAAAGACACAGTTTGTTAATGGTAGGATCACACTATCTTGAAAAAGCTAAGGACGACAAATAAGCCTTTAGCCTTTAGTTTTAACGATGCAGTGGGATACTGTTTCATTGAGTGATTGATACAATAACTTGGAAAGTAAGAATTTAGCTAGATTAGATTGAGTCCATAACTCACATCATCCAGTTTACAACAAGTTCTGCTGAACTAGACCTTACACAGCCATTCCGATTGCAGAGTGAATAAAAAACTCTTCACAGTTCTCATCTAAGAAAGAGTACAAGCATGATATGAACGTTAGGACCAACAGTGAAGCAGACATTATTTACAAGAATTTCGGACGGAATCCTTAGAGTGTGCAGGGCCTTTTAGACTTGCATTGAAATAATTCAATTCTCAGACCACTGAAAGGTTCCATGAAATATACCAATTCATGAGCTCCAAGTATATGAGCTGTTAAATAATCAGTGATTTGTGCTGTACATCCATCGGCTTTTCTGTAAAGAAGGGCCACTGGGTCATCTGGGTCAGACACAGAGTTTCTGTTTTACGGTGAGCGAGATAAATACAGTGAAATGTGCCAGAGTAATTTTAAGCATCAGAAATTGATCAAGTGAGGTACTGGCACCATTGTTAACAGACTGCAAGACTAATGAAGCAATATTTGTCCTATTTCTTCTATGGAAGAGAAGGCACAGCCGTGATACAGGATTTATAGTTAATTGGGTAAGGGAAATGAGCTAAAATTTATTACAAATGGAGTGGAGAGCTAACTGTTACGTCATCTAGGAATAAGGTGGGCGTCCAGGAAAGTATTGTAAGGAATCTCCATTCCTTTTTAAAATGTAAGTATTTAGCAGCAGACAGAATTCTATCTGCCGGTCAACAAGATATTTTAATAAGTTAATTAGTAGCTTGTTCATTAGTGTGTACATATTTAACATTAAAGTAATTTAATAATGAATGCCATTTTGATTAATGTCAAAATGAATGGTGTGCCTGTCTCTAATACCTTCAGTTTCCATTTGGGATTTACAGTAAGTGCATTAGAGGCTATTACTTCATCTCCTAAGAAAACATTCTATGAAGTACATCTATGAAGGACTTACAAAGAGATTAAGACCCATAATGACTGAGACTTAGGCTAATTCAAGATTTCCTATTCAGTCCAGTAGGATTAGTGCTGTACAACTGCAATTCATTAAACTTTATCTAGAGTATCTTTTTTTAAACTTCTTAATGTCAGCTCTGGCTCAGAATTCTTAAGACTTCCTGAGAAATCCAAAAGAAAGATTGCTTCTGATTAAAAGGAGCAGTAAACAAACATGAGTGATTTTAATTATATAATTAAGTAAACTGTTTTTTTTTACAGAATTTCTGTTCAGAAGAAACAGATAACAGAATACATGTATTGTAAAGAGCATAGTCATAGCAATAATGACTATTTTTACACACATGTGTCTTGTTTTGTAGTTCGCATTGTTATCAGTGAGATGGCATTCATGAAAACCAGGGATGAAGATGAAACAGCCAATCTTATCTGGAATGACTCTGCTGTGCAGCACGAGAAGATTGCTGAGCTCAGGAACTACCAGGTATGTAACATCTGTTTACATCAATTAACTTCCTAGTATGATTGCAGTATATTTTATTCAGTCCCTTCTGTCCATGTGATACATAAGAGGAAGAAGACTGAGTATCTTATAAGTAATGTAATTTTATAAGTAATAATGTTATAAATAATGTCTTTTTATACATTTTGTTTGTCAAATATTATGAAAGAGAATGCAATGACTTAGGTATTCTGCATTTACTTTAGTATGAATATAGTTCATACCATACAGTTCATACCAAGTGTTTGAACTGAGGAGAACAGGTGTTCTTGTTAAAAAAAGTGTTCACCTTCTTACAAGAAATGATTCCCCACTTTTATGCTCCAGGTTAGCAGCCTGTGACACTGCTTTACTAAGCAGCTCTGATGATGTGATGATTTGTGTTAAATGTTTAAATATGTTCCTCCATCCTTTTTTACGTTTGTGACTAAAACACTGTAATGTTCATTGTGTATCTCTACAAGAAGTGTATGTACTGTATGTGATCTGTTTTGTTCTGTAATTGCTTAGAAGATAAGATCACTTTATTGCCCATATGTAATTTTTTGTATTAGGAATTTGTCTTTTTGCATACCCCACCTTGCTCTCCACAAGACACACAGACAGGGAGAGAGAAGCTTGGGGTCAGAGCACAGGGTCAGCCATTTATACGACACCCCTGGAGCAGCTAGGGTTAAAGGCCTTGCTCAGGGGCCCAACAGAGTAGGATTTCTCTGCCAGCCACAGGATTCGAGCCAGCAACCTTCCAGCCACAGGCGCAGATCCTGAGCCACAGAGCCACACATAGTTGTTAAAAAAGCACTACAAAGATAGTTCCCCTTTAGCACAAATTCTCATAAGGACAGAATATTGTTCACAAAATACTGCTCTGAGCAACCCATTACTGCAAAACAATGATTTCTTTCTGGAAGAGCAGTATTTAATGGCCATTATGAGGGATTTAGTGCTAACATGTAACAATAGAAAAGAAGAATGTCAGTTTTTAGGGGACATTTTTGTAAGGCCTCTGTCAGGAAGTAGTGTGTTGAGAAGGAGTGTGTAGTTGAGAAAGCTAGGCCAGGCATGATTGAAGACACACGATGTATACTTCAGTCTGCTGGGTGTTTAACCTTCAGTTGTTCCACAGACAAACTAGAGATTCAGAAATAGAAACAAAAAATGCTGAGTGTTGAAAACAAAATGAAGATGTAGCTATTTTTCAAAAGCTTCCCTTGTAACTCTGATATCTACTTGACAGCCTGAAGGTAGTGCCTGACAGCCTTGGAACGCAAGCAAAGTTTCACCATGTTTACCAGTGCCAAGATTTCTTATACAGTAGTTTCAGCACATCTTCACCACTAGAATGTTATGGTGTGGCCAGTTGGAAAAATGAAAAAAGTCACTACATGAATTAAAATTATATAATAAAAAATGGAAAACATCTTAAACACCCCATTGTTGATGAAAATCACTTTCAGAATAATCCATCCAAATTGCCTTTAAAGGTGAAACATCAGTATGAGTATGATTCACATTTGGTGCTAGAAATGAATCCTTATACAGTAGGTACATGGATGGCTTTTATGGACATGTAAAGTGTCCTGCATAACTCATCGAGACCTGTGGGATTTCATTGGTTATTATAGGTGCAGAATATATTCTGAGCTACAGTACAAGAACCTGGATAGAAAGTGCTATTAGAATTTCTGTCTCCCCTGCCCCTGCCTGAATTGCTTGCTGCATCTGTGTGCCTTATCAATTGTGAAGGTATTATGATTTTGCTAGACTTGGATTGTTCCCAATTTAATTTAGAATAGCAGTGTCAGCTGAGATAAAGCATCCATAGCTCCTCCCAGCTGTCCATTTAAAGTCATTTCATCTGACAGATCTTTTGTCAACTATGCTGAGCAACGTGAAACTAAAAGATAGTCACAGCAAGAGACATTTTAATTTACTGGGTATAACATGCATGTTTCATCTGTCTTTAAGCTATTTTTGCTGGTGTTATTAATAGGTGGCAGGTAGCTGAAATGACTTGACTGAACACAGTTGTGTGCCTCTCAAAGCTTCACAATACAAAATGCATGATAAAATATGGTCTGGTAGCCTTTCTGTCCAGCAGTTTCTGTTTCAGTTTGTGATGCTTGTGTGGGACAGGTCTCTGAAATTAGAATTTTAATGTCCAAATTGGCTTAATTAATGTCCCGGATCCCACTTAATAGCTTTTTCGATGATTTGTCTTCTTGCCAATTATGAAATAAGGACGTTTTTTTCACAAAGTTGTTTCTCATGTTTTGATAGCATCTGCATTTTTATTTTATTTAATTAATTTAATTTAATATATCTGCTCCATGGTATTTGGGTATTTATCAGGCTAAATCTCTTTTCTTTGTTCTGATGCTCTTGACTGTCCTAAGAAAGCAAGAAGGGGGGGTGGGGGGGCAAACTACTGTATACCAAAGTCACAGATCCGCCAAGGGAAGAGAAGAGGGTCTCACAGTATGGTACAGTATCTATTTTTTTCTTCTGGTTTAGCATCAGGGATAGAGGACGATTGTGGTACTCTATTAAGGAACGAGGTTAATGATGTCATTTCTATTGCTGGTTGTCTTTCTTTACATTCCCACTATGCGGTTGCTTTGTGCTGTAATCATTCAAGACAGTAGGCATTCCTCTTCGGCACTGGATCAGGTCTCAGATACGTACAATGAATGTTCCTGTTTTGTCTTGGACAAAACTGGGGATTAAACCCTCCTACCAAATGGGCTGAAAACAGCCATAATACAGAAAACTCATTAGAATCATGATGTTTAGAGATTTATTTATAAAGAATTACTGTATGGCAGCAAAGCCTCCTTATCTGCAGAGAGAAAAAACAAAGAGCCTTGATTGCATTCCTCAGTATGTTTTATAGTTTAAATTGCCTGTTAAGGGATATTTTAAATTTGAGCATTTTTAAATATTAATATTTCATGTAAAGTGCTAGTTTATATCCCTGCAGTGTTTAAACCAGATTTTGTAACCTGTGGACTGAATCCCAGCTGGAATTTGCTAGATTTCTTATTATTCTGGGAGCAGACAGGAGTCATGTGCGAGTCAGTGATGAGTGCTGTCATGAACTGTATACTTGACAAATCCTAGTTGAAGCAGATAAAAGTCTGGTCTTTGCCATTTGCTGCATTGAGAAATTGTATGTCCAATCTGGGTGTGGTATTGTAATGTATGTGTTTAACCTCTAAAAACCTCAGTTCAGCTTGATATAAATCATACTAAAGTAATGGCTGTGTTTTTTTCTGTGATAGCCTTTGCTATTCTTTCACTGGATCCTAAGAAGACTTTTAAACAGCTTGAGTTCTAAGGTTGGTAAAATTTGTAGCCAGATTTGTAGTTTAAATTTGTAGTTCTAGATTATTTGGGTTTGGGATCAAGTTTCATTAATAGTTAAAATTAATACAATAACCCTTAAATCAGTGGTTGTAACAGATGTTCTTCCCGGATTGTTGTCAACAATGTCACTCTTCAGGGATGCTCATTTTCACCTCATTGTCTGCAAAACCAGTAGTTCAAGGAGTCCATTATTGCAGTATTTTATACTTCTTTTTCTGTTAACACTATTCAAAACAGCATGTAGAGGTTAGTTCTAGGATGTTAATATATTATATGTAAATCAAGTCTTGCAGTCTCAGAAGCTATCTACTTTTGGGATTTTGGGATTTTATCAGGATATAAAACAAATATTACCAAGTCGCAGATTACCTGCATTAAATAGAGCAGTCGAGAATTGCAGCGGCCTCTGATTGTGCCACTCATCAGAAACTTCAGATATTTTGGTATTTGCTCTTTACTGCTGTCACAGTAAACAGCTTTAGAAATTTGGAGAAATTTTGTAAGCTGGTAGACACTGACAGCTGTACTCCTTTTCCCAGTTGGCTTCAAGCTCTCATTTCCTTTATAAAAATGAATGTGTTTTTTTGCTAGATCTTTTTTTAGTTCTTAGATTCATTTTTCTTACTCTTTAGCCTATTGGAATAGATTGGCTACTAGAAAGTTCCAAACTCATATTGAAAATAAATTGACCAGGTATTAAATTTGCCTTTCTACACTATGAGAGATCTGAAGGGGACCTAGTTCTTTAAATTTTAAATTTAATTTCTACTCCTTTGTTTTGCAGCCATTATCTGGCAGGTTTAATCCTGACACTTCTGAGGAAAGTCTAATCTCTTCATATAGATTTCAAGATTTAATTTATAATAGTCTCCCCCCAGACATTGTAGATTTAGGTCCCATAATTAAGCAATTAATTACAACATGATACCTGATGGAAAGATTTGTAAATAGAGAATATGCCATTCTTTTATTTCCATTCTAAAAATCATAAACACTTTAAAAGGTAATTCCCTGTTTTTGCTTTATGCTGGAGCCACTATTTTTAGTGAGGATGGTCTCTGCTCATTTCAGTATGAGCTGCCTAGCTGGTTTGTGAACTCCTTATTTTGGACAAAACTAGCAGCTGTCCCTATATGGAATAAGAACAGGAATATTACAGGTGGGGAAATTATTCTAATATAAATTTGGCTTCTAGAGATTTTAATAATTAAATAATGTACAGTACCTTCTATTGTCTTCACAGTGAATTCATGACAGTAAAAAAAAAGTATATACAGTAAAACTGATTTTTAATCCCTAGTGTATACTTTATTGGTTGGGTTGTGGACCTTTCTACATGGCTTGGGACTGTCAAAGACGCGGTTAAGTTTTTGAAATAGATTTCTTCTTTCTCTGTAATTTAAAAAACGTTTTTTCCAGTCTTATAGGTTCTCACATAGTACCCTTGTCTAATCCTGGCCTCTTACAGCAATAAAAAGACAGATCTAGCTGGTTGCCCACAGCAAAAAATATGTTGGTCCTGCAGTGGAAGCTCATCAGATTTCATATTTTAAATTGAAAATTTTACTGCTTGGATACATGATGCTGAGAAGTGGTGGGTATCATGATTGTAATCCCTCCCCCTTAGGGGCGCTCCGGCTCTTTCACATTTTACCTGATCTCCTGTTCCAGTCTCCCCTTTAAAAGCCAGACGCTCCCACTAATCCAGGCTCAGTTTTGGAAGATGGACACCACAAGGCTTGCCTATTTTCCGGGTTGTCCAAAGGCAGGCCTTTTCCCCGGGGTCCTGACCATCAGAGTCTGGGGCTTGGAGCGCCTGGCCCCGTTACCCTTTTTTATTTTCCCGACCCAGCTTTTAACTTTGTCTCGTCTTTGTCACGGATGGACCACCCAGTTTAGGACATTTGCATCCCCTGGATTTCCTACGAACACCCCTCAGACTTGTTTGCATTAGACCACACCTCCCCGAGCACTGGCGCATCTTGGACACGCCCCCCTGTACTTCTTCCAGCCCCTATCCTAGTCCTTTTTTCCCCGTGTTTCTCACTCCCCTCCGGATTATGCCATCTGCATAGGGTCATGAAAGGCGCTTCGTAACAGTGGTCTTGGAGTGTTGGAGTTGATACAGTCAAATTTCTATGAGGTGGTATTCATGTGATATCTCACTAATTTGTGTTTGTGTCTCACTAATTTGTGTGAAGCCTGTAAGGGAGTAACACTGACAGTGGTGGTGGAGGAGGTGTAACTCTGTTTTCCAATTGTTTAACTGTTTACCATTTCAGAACTGATTCAGAATTGATTCTGAAACAAATACTGTAGCAAAACTGGTGAAAAAAATACATTTGTTGTGTTTTGGAAATCTGCCATTTTTAAGGTTTTGCAGACAAAAAATACAACTATTGTTAATCGATTTAACTGTCCGCTTTAGATTGAGTCTTCTTGAGCGTCCTGTCTGAAAAAGATTTTGAATTTATTCTTTTACTGAGGAGGAAGGCCGTAAATAACTGATTGGTTGTGAAAGGGTGACAATGTCTGACACTTCTAATTCATTTATTCCAAATTATCCAAATAATAATTTGGACAGTAAGGACTAATTAAATAATGAAACAGCGATCCTGCAAGGAATGGATTTCTTGCTCCTACAGAGAAAACTGCTCTGAGCTTCTGTATATAAAATGTTATTGAAATAGTCAGCACTTCATTATTTTATGTATATTGTATCATATTAGGGATCACTTAGCTGTATTGTACTCAAATATCACTGTAGTTCTTGATTCACATTCTTATTTTTACTTTACTCTCATGGTATTTCTCACAGCATAGGAAAGCACTTCTCCAAAAAATTCAAAGGGTTGTTTAAGATCCCACAGTCCTAATTACAAAAGACTCATCCGGATAACAGAGATACCTTTCATACCGTGAAATGCGTGTCCTTGTTTTTTTTTCCCAGTGATTTACTCTGAAAGTTTGCTGTCAGGCTGCAGTTCACATGAGCCTAATTACAAGCCCTGTTCAGCCTCATTTGGTCAAAGAACACAGAATCCCAGTTTTTTTTTGCATTCAAAGCAATTCATTCATCTGTCATTGCCTACAATTGCAGGAGCTCTGATGCAGAACCAATTATGATGCCCTGAGGAGCAGAAATTGATCGTCTTTTTTCTTTTTTAATTAAAAAAGATGTGGTAAACTAAATTAGGGTTAAGAAAGGTCTTACAGTCACCTTTTGTTTTGAGCTCATAATTGGCCAAAAATGTCAGAACATTGTAATCTAAGTTATTTGAGACATATTTCATGTTTTGTTTTCTACACCATTTAAGTTAAAAGAAAAAAGAGAGCTTTAACAACAGGAATTTCTTTACTTTCAATACAGAGAATTAACCATTTCCCAGGAATGGGAGAGATCTGCCGGAAGGACTGCCTTGCAAGAAATATGGCCAAGTAAGATTAATGAAAAAAATGCCATAAGTGTGAGATTGGATATGACTACATATGAATACAGAAGACTATGGATCATATACTTCAATCATTTGCCTTTGTTTGAATAATTACATCTATTTGATTTCTAAGGAGCAAATGCCACTTTGAGTCTTTAATTTTTTCGCAGTTCTTTTGCAGTGCTAATTTAAGAATGAACTAGACAATCGAACCTCTTGTTATTGATTTCTAACACCTGGAGTTTATTTTCCCTTTTACAAAGCAGGTTTCTATTATGGGTTATAAACATACTGTAAGTATAGCTGAAATCTGCTTATCACTGCAATTAAATGTAGCTGTTCAATGCAGGTTTTATCCCACTCTTTTAATAAAGAAAAATGCATTTGTTAACTTCAGCTATTGTGATTCTTAATGATAAAATGTTTTACATTAAAGAAGGATTGAATTAAGACATTAGTCAGTATTCTTACCCATTATTACTGTTTAGTAAGTTGGTAAAAAACATTGGTGACATAAAATGATAGGAATGTGAAATCTTTGGTCCTGTTTTGAAAATCTTTGTACTTTTCTTTATTTGTAGTTTCTTTACACTGAAAATATTTGTATCCAAAGAGGAGGCTTTTCTGGTTTTGGTGGAATAGATGTTATTTTCCTAGTAAATGCTGAATGCTCATTCATTTCCGTGTTAAGAGGCTAACTGATACAAATTTGTGAAACATATTTAAACTGCTTGACTACTGCTTACACTCACTTTTTTATTTAAACAAAGGGATGTAAGACAGTGATGAACCATCTTGGCAACAAATGTTTAACCTTATACAAACTATTGAATAAGAAGGACTGGAAACTCGTATTAATAATTTAGTTTATCTAAAGCTGAGCATAATTTCTCTTAGAGATATGCTGTATGACAATCTCCTGATTGATCTCATCATGTTACTGTCTTCCAGCCATTTGAACATAGTCTGTTTCTGCTTCCTCCCCTGTGTCTTCAGAATGATAAAAAACCAGCCTCAGGAATACAGCTTTATTCCCAAAACCTGGATCTTTCCTGCCGAGTACACTCAGTTCCAGAACTATGTGAAAGAACTGCGCAAGAAACGCAAACAGAAGACGTTCATTGTGAAGCCAGCCAATGGAGCCATGGGTCATGGGTAGGACACAAATGAAAGGGTCTGACTGTCCTGTACACACTGGATAGCTGTCCAGTGTTGGAAACCAAAGCCGTGTTTTACTGGGCCGTTATGCAAAAGACTAGAGTAATTATTGTAATAGACCTGATTTTCCTGCTGGAGTGGTTATTCCCTACCATCAAGGCAAGGATGGAGTCACAGGCAGACCATTCCCTGAAGGCCTCAATTAGTAATTAGCGTACCCCCTTATCAAAATCGGTGAAGAGTAAGATCAAGACTGGTTCAGGTTATAAATAGAGTGTGCAGTCCTATCCTGCTGTGACACTATTCTGTCATTGACTTAAGAGATTGTGAGCAAGATATCAGGAACTCTTTCATGAAGTCATTTTTTAAAACCTCAGATCTTAGCAAAGGTCTATGTTTCCTTAAATGGTTTAGTCTATCTGCAGTACATATGCGTGCCATTCTTTTTTTCACAATTATCCAGTTAGTCCTTTCAGTTTTTACGTGACTCCTACATTTCTCTTGATCACCTCTTGTTTCGACATAGCTGGTTAGTTATCATACTTTCTGACAAGCAAAAAGAGGTTCAGAAAATGTTTCTGAAGAGCACAGGCTTCACACAAGGGAAGTAAAATAATGTTACTCCTTGTCTATTTATCTGTTGTTCAAACATCAGATTGTAACAACTGAAATGTGGCTCCAGGTCATTTCCTACCTTTTGACTTTGAGAAGTCTTTCAGAAAATATTTGTGCTGGGTTATTTACACAGTATGAAAAATAACAGACACAGCAATAGAAGTCCGCAAAAAACATGCGCAACAAATGAGAGATGAAATCAACAGCTCCTTTAGCAGCTGTTTATGTACTTAATATCATATTGCAAAATGTCAGGTGAGTTATTGTGCAATGTTATACAGATGTCTTTTGAGAAGGAAATCACATAATTGTAACTGAAAAGCAGATACATTCATTGACATTAATTTCTTGGCAAGCCTCTTGGCAATCTAACAAGAACAACCAAGAAACTGCGAGAATTGACAGGTGTAGTTACTGATGTCTGAAGGGGCAAGAGATCACAGTCAATCAAAGAATCGTGTGCAGCTCAGACTCCAGATTTGCTATTTCCTGTATGTGTACCATTAATCTGTACAAATCAGGACAGTAATGTCAGAAGACAGTGAAACCTCCTCTATTGATTTCGAAGCAGCATTTCACGCACGTCACAATAGATAGTAGTGGCCAAAATAAGAGTCCAGACAATTATGACAAGATTTTTTTAGCTTTACTGTCATTTAGATAGATTGCAAGTAAAGAGATTATTAACAGAGTCATGTTACTTGAGGCCATTATTTACGAAAGAAAAGGAACTGCAAAGACTGAATTATTCTAAGACTTTAAAGCAGTGTAGGTAATTGAAAATGAGTTTAGCACTGCCTTTTGGTGGGGGGGTACTGAAAGATATTAAATTGAAATTCCCTCTGCAGGACACAGAAAATTAAGTTATATCTCAGTAATTTATTCTCAGACAGAAAGCTAAATGAAGTTATTGTTTGCAGCTTCACTGAAGCTGGTTAAAAAGTGTCAGGTTTAAATACAAGATCTCGAACGGGGCCAATTAAACATCAAGCGAAACTGTTTTGATTACCTGACATCGGTGCCTCATCAATCATGTCTTCTAATTTACTGCAAGAACAAGTGCCAGTTTAATCCTGTCCATTCTCCCACTCACTCAAAAGATTCCTATGCTCCTGAAGAGTTTGTATTAAACCTTTCAATGTCGAGAGTCCCGTTTTTTCCAGATTCTGCATTTTAAGTTCCTGAAATTTTGTATTTTAAGGATCCTGAAAATTGGTTTCCTGTGCAATTAATAATTCTAACAGGAAAATTAATAACAAGATTACTCAAAATTGTTGTCTCTTATTTTTCTCTTTAATTCTAAAAAAATACTATCAATATATCAAAACTAAAACAGTTTATTTTCTTCATGCTTTGCGTACTTAAGTCATTCTTTTACTTGTGTCCATTTATTTGCATAAGGACCTTTGTTTTACTGACACCAATGGACGAAAAAATATACTGTAGCCCAGTGTTTGAAGGCTTTTTCTAGATTTATACCTTTAAAACATATAGTTTTTTTTCCCCAATTATCAGAAGTAGGAAAATATCTTTAAAATGAAATAACAAACATATTTTTCTAACCAAGGAATTTAAACATACAGTGATATCCTTTTGTTTATACACCAGTTTTCTCCAGTAAATATACAGTGAATAGTAGAATTACTGCCATTGCCTTATTTTTTAATGTAAGTCAATGTGGGAGATTCTTAATGTTTTTTTCATTGGTAAAATGAAAACCTGAAAGTCTTTTATAGTCTATTGTTTTAAAGCCTGTTCTTAAAAGAAAGTGTGTTCAACCTTCTTTGCATTAAGTGTGATCTGCATATTTTCTCAGCTGAATGCCATTGGCAAGGGGCTGAATGAAAGAAACCATTGCAGCAGTTGATTTTGACCTGTGTGCCACTATTGGTTAATCTGTAAACTATCAAAAAACCCAGTTAACAGCAATGAAACAGAAATCAGGGCTCTGTCTTGACCTGCTTAGTGTAAAGCAATCAGGTTAAAAGCTGGCCTCATACTGCCTGAAATCCATGACTTTTCCCTCTGGGAAGTTCCTGTCTTCTTATTCCATCATAGATTTGTATAGGAAGATATAATTCCTATATATTATTCATAGGAACCCATTACTTTTTTCTCACTTAGGTAACAAATTTGTTCATTGTCATACAGGATCTCCTTAATAAGAAACTGTGAGAAGCTTCCAGCTCATGACCACTTCATTGTCCAGGAGTACCTTGACAAGCCCTTCCTCATGGAGGGGTACAAGTTTGACCTGAGAATTTATATCCTGGTCACTTCCTGTGACCCTTTGCGAATCTTCCTTTACAATGACGGACTCGTGAGGATGGGCACAGAAAAGTATCATGCGCCCAGTGAGTCCAACCTGGTAAGAAACCCGTCTGCCAGATGTGACTCATTAAAAATTGAGGGCTGTTTCCCCAAGGGGCTGTGGTATCTGGCACTTCTTGTTCTCACGTTCTCAAAGAGGATTCTTTTCCACACTTGCTGATACCTGAGAGTGAGAAGTGTCAAAGTGAGATTAATGAAGTGCACGTTTTACACTGTTTTAACAAGGAGGGTGGATGAGAAAGGTGGGGAGGGTAATTAAATTGGAGTCAGGTGTCCATATAGGGCTGAAAATGAGTTTCTGGTAGAAAGGTTTGGGTGTCTATTTGTCTATGGTATGTATTGCAATAAATATGTCCTTGTCCCATTTTGTCAATGAGCTCCCGTCTATCAAAGTAGTAGAAAAAAAACCCAACCATCTTTAAATGCAACTTACTGAAATGACTCATGGGTGCTATCTCTTTTATTTGCAGTTAAGCTGAGGAGATTTAGGTTCACTCCAAGGCTCCTGACATCTAGAATAAGCCCATGCCAGTTTGAGTCGAGAAAGTGTATTATGCTGACTTTTATTATACTACTTTTGAGGATTAAAAAAACAGAATCTTTGGCTAAGATGTTAAAATCTTGACACTTCTCAAAACCTATGTGATGTAATATGAAATTATTAAATGATACAGATTGATTTTTTTCAGCTAAGCATTTTATTGTTGAACATGTATATAAAGGTACTTAGTTTTGTAGGAGTTTAGGAATCTTTCTCAGTCAATCTAGCAACCATGTTAATTCTTTGCTTTCTAACTTTATGTTTACCCAGAGTCAGCTGTACATGCACCTGACAAACTATTCTGTGAACAAACACAATGAGAACTTTGAAAGGGACGAGACAGCTGACAAAGGCAGTAAGAGATCGATCCGCTGGTTCACAGAGTTCCTCCGCACCAATGACTACGACGTGGCCAAATTCTGGGGTGACGTTTCTGTAAGTGAGCCCCTCAGACGTAAAGCACGACTAACTAGTTAATACTGTACCAACACCCCAATTAATATTTTGTACTCCTAAATACTCATTCATAGGTTATCTTTTTTATTTTGAAATATAAATGACATTTTTAAATTTATATTCAAATTTTAAACTCAAATCAGTACCTTTCTTAAAATATATTAGAATCTAATATGTATATACAGTGTATAAAAATATATTATTAACATTTTACTGTAATTGTCTAAACAGTGCTACTTTTTATTTTCTTTATTATGATTGCTGCCAAGTTCCTTAATTGTATTTCCTACATATTTTGAACACGTCCAAAAAAACAAAAACAAACTTTTAATATTTTTCATGAAAGGACAAGAAGATGTTTTGCTAAGCAGTGTGTGGATGGGTTGTTTAATACACGGATTTCCCTTTTCTACTGGAATAAAAATGATTGCAGCATTCAACATTCAGTACCTGATTTTGTATTCTGATAATTTATGACCTGTGTTTTCACTTAGGATTAAAATAAGTCAGTGCAACTCATGCACAGCCTAAAGGAATTAAATCTCATGTTTCTTTTTTTTTAAATCCTGTTGTTTTGCTGTAGCACATGGCAATTTGGCTGTGATATTTCACAATAAATGTGTTTGTTTCGCCAAATCATATTATGTGTAGGAAAAGGATGTATTTAAACATTCCTGCCCAGATTTCTGAAATGGCTGCATGACGGTATTCCCTGTGTTTGTGTTGGCATGGCAACAGGAGCTGGTGGTGAAGACCCTGATTGTGGCCGAGCCCCATGTCCTCCATGCCTATCGGATGTGTCGTCCTGGTCAGCCTCCTGGAAGCGACAGTGTATGCTTTGAAGTCCTAGGATTTGACATCATTTTAGACCGGAAGCTGAAGCCATGGCTTCTTGAGGTAGATATTATGACAAGTGTTCCTGTTACAACCTCATTTATCCATTATCTATGTTTGTTTAATGTTGTGGTTTTTGGTTAAATTGGTCTGTTATCAGAATATCCCACACTCTATGAAGGAAAGTGCTACTTTAGTTTGGGAGTACAACTTACTGTCTTAAACCCAAACCTGAAAAAGTTTCTACCCCTTTTCGGTCCGAACCCAAATTCTTGGTTACCTTTCCAGTGCCTTATTGGATTTGTACCATCATTCAAACGGTGGAAGGAATTTAATGTGGTGACAGTTTCTCAGTTACTATAAATAACCATGCCTTCTGATCATTATAAACTGATCCAGAACACTCTGGATCATTAACATTCTGGAGCCTATTATATAAAGAAGGCTTTTTAAAAAGCTTTTCTCGATGTACACTAGCAAAAAAACAGCTATGAAAAATTGCAGTCTGATATGCATAGGAAAGATAGCCATCTTTTCTCCAGATTCATCTGTCACGTTTTAATCAGGAAAAAAAAGATTAATGCAACACTACTGTCAGTAATAAAATGTCTCCTTAAGTAGATCTCGCTATGTACATTTATCAGCCTTACATCACAATTTACTGCCTCTTAAGAACTCTTTTGCATATATAGAGTCCTGCTTCTGTTGCACTTCACTATAAATAGCCCTTGTTTGTCACTTTCTGCCACTCTGTGGAAACACAGGCAGTTGGAGCACAGAGCCAGAAGCAAGTGCCAAGAATATAGGTCAGCAGCAGCAGGTTAACAATCTCTGCAGAGCCGTGTCCATGCCCATTTCTTCAGACTTAAGACGGTGTGTAGGCAGAGGTCCAGTAGAAATTTTCTAAACATTAATGCTGTTCTGGTTGTGGTCACAGAAAGTCTAACCAAGATCATTAAAACCCACAGTGACTACAGGACATGAAATTCTTTCAATAACAACACTATTATAATATATATGTTATTAAAAAGATAAACTAAATATGTGGGAAAGCTGGTGATTAAATAGGGTGTTTTTGTCACATTTAATTGAATCATTGCTGAATGTGTCTTGCATTAAATCTTTTTTTACATTTTTTTGTGGATGAACAACAAAGAGACATGAATAGAGACATGCTCAATTATTGTCAATGTTACTTCCTGGGTGGTTCTATGCTCTGCATTAAAAAATACAAAAGCGTTATGGTTACAGTTGTTATTCTACTGGATTTCTTAGCACAACTGCCTGCCCCCACAACGTTCCTCATTTAACATTAATGTGAGATCCCTCAAAAAAACATCTTCTTGTTACGGTACACTAAAACTTAGTTTAACAATATTTTTTTAGCTCACACTCAGATGATTGATCACAAGATATTTTCAAGTGAACTGTCCTGTGTATTCATTCAATTGTACCAGATTAATGATACAGGCCATGGTTTATAGGGCAATCCTAATCATATTTCTTTCCCAGGGCCAGGAGACATTGTTACAGAAATATGTTATATAATCTCTTTTAGTAATCAGAAATATGATCCTTCTTACTTACATGTGGTAAGCAAAGTTTTTGAACGTGGGCTTAAGCTAACCTCCTGCAGTGCCCAGTTCACAGTACATAACTACAGATTTCTTCAATGTATTTTTCTGCATATCTCACAGTCAGATAGCTTGGTTTGGGTATGTATTGTCCAAGATAAACAAACAAAGATCTAAGCTTTTTCCAAGCATTTCAAGTATTCAGACTATGTTTTATAAAGATACCATATTATACATTACTTTTTACAACCATACTTCATTGGATGTTTCAGACTGAATATCTCATGTTACTTTTCTTTTTTGTCTCTGCATTTATTTTAAATGTTTTTTTAATTTAAATGTAATACAACTAGAAATGTCACAATGACTTCTCCCTTCTTTTTGTTAATTAATTTCTTTCTCAGTCGCTATCAACATCTTTCAAGAAAGCAACATGTTGCCAACAAGCCCGAAGAGGAAAACAAATTCTCTTTAGGGCAAATAAATGACCAATGTACCTGTAATGTAGATTAAATCTTAACAAAATGTGAAAGCATTTATTGTTTTAGCTTCTGTAAGTGCTTTATTTCGAGGAAACACTTCTGTTCATTCGCAAAAAGTATCCTCCAATATGCACTGGTGTAAAGAAAACAGAGGGATAAGAAAATCTACATTCAGATTCCAAAATATATGGATGGACACTGATAAAGAATTGTTCGTGCAATATCCCATTATTTCATTAATCTTTTATAAATGAATCAAAGAGCAAATATTATCTTAAAGACTTAAATACTGAATGTAAAATAGAAGTAAAGTTTTGTGACCATTAGTAAAGTATTAGGGAGCAAAGGTGACGTTATTTCACCAGAAAAGTCTGTTGATTCACTTTTCTTTAAAAATATTTAATGAAGCTGTTTCTGGTAAAGCTGCTAGTTTCTATAGCTGAGACTATTTGCTATGCCAACAAAAGCAAAATATGGAACACATGTAAATCTGAGAAATAGGACTTTGAAAACAAGCAGATACAAATTGTGCATTTAAATTATGCTGTGTTTTGGGCTTGCTGCAATCTAGCTGCAAGATTATTTATTGTTTGATAAATCTGCTGTAATTTTCCAGTTGGCATAGCTGGTCTATAGTATACTTGTGGTGTTCAGCCTCATTAAAGTTGGGTTACTGCTTATTTGGGGTTTTACAAAAATACAGCTGGTTTTACAAATAAAATGGAGGGCAAAACAGAAAAGAACAAGTGTCTGGGGAAAGCAGGATAATTAGAGCCCTGCAAGGGCCCACAAGGTTTAACTCAAAGACAGTCTAGCTTGTTAGAAAGTGACTGCGGGCAAACCGGTGTGTGCTCATTGGGGTGCACAAACTGAAACATGTACTCTTATTCAGATCTTAGCAGGACTGAATCTATCCTTTATTTTGCAAACAAGAGCTAATTTTTACCATGCTTGTTAAAAAAATACACATTTGTTTTTAGCTGTGAGAGGGGTTGGTTATGGGACCTGTAACCAATAAGTAATGCTAGTTAACTTTAGAGTGAATCTAGTCATTAGTATCTATTGATGCTTTAAAAGGGGAAACTTTGCCCTAATTGCTTGCCCTCTGGGGTGTGTGTGTGTGTGGACTGATTGGCACCTAATGAGGGAGGTCAGATGTGCTCAGAGTGTTTCTTGGGACGATGACAGCTCAGACTGCACCCTGCAGTGGTCTAAGCACTTTCCCTTCTGAATTGTTTCAAGATGAGTTTGTTTGTCCTTTTCTTAAAGCCAACACAAACCAGACTTCCCCTTCAGAATGAATGGAAATGATCTGCACCGGGAAGCGTAAACAAACGGGGTCTTTTCATTGCTTGCACGGACACAGTTTGATCTTGATGGGGTTCTCTTCACCAATGTGACGGCAATTTCCCCTTTGAATGGAGGTGCTCCGACAAACTAGATGGAACACTAAACATGGCTGCAGAACTGTAATTTTAGAAGTTTCCTGCTGACCACTCCAATTCCAAAGTGTCTTTTCATTCCTTATCCTTCACTGTTGAACTTTTGCAGTAAAATCTAAATGGATCATAGTGGTCCAGTACAAAAAAGTTTATTGTAATCACGCAGCTATTACTAGATTTTATAATAATGTGACTCAAAAAAGATCAGTTCCAAATAAATGGGGTTAGTGGATGCCTTTCTGAGCTGGTCATTTTGTCGATCACAGAATGACAAATACCTACATGAAGAATATGATGGATGTTAAATTACTTGTGTCACGAAAAGCACATATGAAAAAACTTTCAAATAGATGTTCAGAGATAGAGAAAACATACATGAAGCCATACATGAATTGTTACAAACCTGAAGATTAAGTAATACTGTAACTATTATCATAATGGCGAATATAAACTTTAAAGCACCATACAGCCAGTAGCTGTCACTGCTGTACTATACAGTAGTTAGTGTACCTTTGTTTTTTTAATTGGTCACAGTGCCTTGCAAAAGTATTCAGAACCTTCCTATGATTTCCCATTTTGTGAAATTACAAAACACTTTTTAAATTAATATTTGATTTAAAACGTGAATGCTTATACTAAAAACTTATAAGGTAAACATTTTCAGACCCATGAACTCAATATTTGGTAGAAGCATTTTTGGCAGCCAGATTGCAGCCAGACTGCAGTGTTTTTGGATAGGTCTTTACCAACTTTGCATTTCAACTTGGTGCAATTCTTACTCATTCTTCTGGGTGAATTTGCTCAAGTTCTCTTAAGTTCCTTGGGGATCGTTTATGGACGGCGGTTTTCAAGTCTTTACACAGAGTCGTAACACGACTTTGATTGGGCTCCTCAAGGACATTGACTTTCATATTTTTAAGCCACTCTAGTACGCTTTTGTATTGTGCTTTAAATCACTGTCATGCTGAATGGTGAAATTTTAATCCAATTTTATGTCTTCAACAAACTGAAAAAGGTTTTCCCTTATTATTTCCCTGTATTCTGATCCATCCGTTTTTCTTTCAGTTGTAACAAGCTTTCCAGTTCTTGCTGAGAAGATGTATCTCTACACCATGGTGATGCCACCACCATACTGGACTGGGAGATATGCTGTGTCAGACTTACCACATGGAATTTAGACAACAAAGTTCCAATTTGGTCACATCTGACCACAGGCGATTTTGTGACTTTTTTGCAGGATCACAGAGCTGCTTTGTTGCAAACTCCATGCAGGATATGATAATTTTCCACTTTGCCCTAAGGGAGAGTTTTGTGGAGTGACTGGAATACATTTCTGCCATTGCAGCCATCAAACTCTGTAGCTCATTCAAAGTTGTCGTTGGACTCACATTGACATCCCTCACCAGTTTTCTCCTTGCCCAAATTCTCAGTTTGGAGGAATGGCCTGATCTAGGTATTGTCAGAGTGATACAATGCACCTTTCATTTCTTGGTGATTGAGTAGACTGTGCCCACAGGGATATTAAGAGACTTTTGGTATGTTTTGTACCCTTCTCATTATCTGTATTTTTCATTGACTTTATCCTTGACTTGCTATGAAAACTCCTCAGTCTTCATGGTTGAGTCTTTGCTTAAAATTTATTACCTTATCAAGGAACCTCACAGAGACAGGCACTTAAATAATATTGTACCTTGTAAATGTGTGCACCTTTATTAATTTACACAGCAAAGATTTTCAATACTTATTCAATTATGATGTTTTGATTTTTCTTTCATAGGGGTTGGTTTTTTTTTGCTTTAATGAGTGGAGTAGGTTGTGTAAAACAAATATTAATTGGTATTTTAAAGTGTCATGGCTGCAAGGTTTAAAGCAACAAAATCTATAATGTTGAGGTGAAAATGCAATTAAAAATGACCTGTCTTGTTTTGAGAATGTAATGATGAGCAAAATTAAATCCAGTTGTTCTAGTAGCTTAGTATGGAACATCTTGTGTTGAGTCTCTAGATGGCAGTATTAACCTTATTATCTCCAAGAGCCCTTATTTTGGGGCAGCTAATACAACACACAGAACTAGCCGATACAGTTATCAAATGGAAAACTTAGTTTTCATATTTAGCACATCTACTCATATTAAGCAGCAATACAAAATTAATAAGGGAAAAAAACTGTGCTGCTTCACACTACAGAGCACTTTTAAAAAACGTAAGCCATACACACATTTGGACATGAAACACCATGAAGCAGACCTTATGTTTTTTAAGAATTTCTTTGAACTGGCCTTAGCCATATTTTTTTGGTGAACACTGTTCCAGAAAGGAACTGTGACATTAAAGATGCTTGTATGGTAATTCACTGGACCATATATGTTAAGCAATGGGTATTGAGTTTCTGCATTGGAATTACCCACTAAGAATATAACAAAAGGAGAAACCAGTGATTGATAAGTAAGTGAAACCAGAGCTCATGCGTTCTAGGCTACTGGCCACATGGCTGCTTTTAGTGGATTTACTGAGAAGCAGTAGTCAAAAATATCATTCACAAATCTTTGTTCAGACTAACATCCAGATGTGCGCACTGAAAAAAAAAGTCAGAATAGCAAGAGATGATGGAAGAGATGGAAAATTTTTACTTTGGTAAATTGTATCTTGGTTGACAACTGTTAAATATATGTGAAAAAGATAAAGCAGTACTCAGTACGTACCAATATTCATTCCATTAGCCATAACAATATTGAATCATGACTACTTTAAGTGTTGGGACATACATTTTAAAATGTATATAAAATTCGACACAGCTAATATTCCATCAGAAGGTATTTTTTAAGTGAAGAAAGACTAAAAAATACATTTAGCATGGATAAAATAACCAGATGCAGTGAGACAGTGACAGAATTGAGTAACTGTGCTTAAAGATAACCAGTCCATTCATGTTTAACTTTTTGTGGCCATATTGAATTACTGTGATATACAGAGCTGCAAGGTTAACAAATATACTCTGGTGTGTTTTTGCTTTTCTCTGGTACTGTACTTTGCTTAAATATTCAATGTATAATGTAAAATACACTGGTTGCGCAACCTTATGTTATTGCTTTAAGGACAGTAATTGAGATCATTAGGCCACAAGTACATCAAAGTAAATTGAAACCAAATGGTTTGTACAGTTGCAGAGCAGCTTAAAGAAGTGGAGTCAAGGAGGCTGTATCCCACAGTAGTTATCGAAATGTTGACAGATTATTTACGCATCAAAGATGCAGAAAGCTAGGTGAAAAAAACTCTGGGTTCATTGATTTTTATCTGAAGTTTTGTAGTTTAAACACCTAATCACAAATTTGGAAATGAAGGGAAAATGCTAGAACAAGAACTATCAAATGCTTAGCACAGTGTTTTCTTTTTTTGTGTTGTTTTAGTTACTGTATGTTTCGTGATTATGGATTAAGGTACGATTTAAAGCTAAACTTTCATCTTTTCATCTGACATTTTTATTGAATGGCTCTTTGTAAGCTGACTCTTTAAGCTCCTGCCAGAGACACTTAAGGAAATCACTACAGGGTTTTAAAGGCTACAGGGGTTCATTAGCCCCTAGACCGGCTTCACTTCCTCAATGAGAAGGGCCTGGTACATTGCCAGTTTAATTCCTTTCAGGATGACGAACTGACAGTGCAACAAATCACACTGAAAAATGAGACAGAAGCAGAAGTGTAACCACGATTACGAGGAACAGCAGAATTAGCTACAGTCTAATGAACACTTTTGTTAATTATATTTGAAGGGAATGTAAATGTAAATTCCGATTTTCTTTTTTTTTGGCTGTGGGGAGGTGGACGGGGTGTAGCGGGGGCGGTGGATTAATTTTTGCTCCGACTGTTAGGCAGGACGTTTTAAATTCTTGTTGTTATTGCTGGATGCTATAAATCCTAGGGGCCTCTTTGTTGGACAACTTGATGAGCTTTCTTTGTGTTTTGTGAAACTGACCATCTGCGTGATAATGGCCTTCTACTGTTAATGTCGTATATATCAAAGCTGTTAGCACAGCATCTGATAGGGTTACGGTCAGTACAGTGTATTCACTGATTTAGCACAGTGCTCAAGGTTTCCCTGCTTTCAGCTTTCCAGTCAGTTGTGATGTAAATATTATCTTACAGTCCAAGTCTAAGCTTCATACACATCAGTAACCACCTTTGTGATGGGGATTAAAGTTTAGCTGGGATAAATTTACAGTAGCCAAAGAGAGGATTTAAGTTTCTCTCATTTTGTCTCTTTCCCTGCATGGAGAGTGGAGAAAGAAACAAGCTCCAAGGATTGTGGGGTGATTGTGGTCAATTAAAACCCTCCATCAATGTGATCTTTTCAAGATCGTTCTTGTCATCTCTTTTTTACAGGGAAAATGGAACCTTTGCACAACTGTGTGCAGTAAAATATGTCCAAATTAGGAACAAAAATATTTTGCATTCACAGCTATGAAAAATAATTTGGTTCCTTCAAAATGACATTTGTACAGTAAAATCTCATGCAGAAATTTAACTTTCAAATAATTCACTTTGCTCTGTTTTTGCTATAATAGTTTGTCTTGTCTTCACTGATACCCTATTTGTCCAACAGACATTGTTGTCCTTATGCATTGGGTATTGTGGGCATCATATAATGGGGTACTAAAAAGTTATTCTTTCAAGCGAAATAAAATGCATTTGTTGGATATTAACTTGTGGACATCTTATTACTTGCAACACTTCACAGTATAGTAACAGTGTAAATACAATAAGGAAAAAATAAAGGTTGTTAACTGTAAAAAGAAAGGGTCATTTCATTGCTTAATGAGTGTAAATCAATATTCTCTTTATTACACTCTGAGGAACCTCAGGCAAACTGTCATTTGATCTCCTTTTAGATGCAAAGCAATTTAATCTGCCTTATTCATGATATCCAACCCGTTTGTCACATCCTGAACTTGTTTTATATATATCCTGGTTTGCTTGTTTTTTTATATATACATGAGAAAATAACTTGTTCCATTAACATGTAAATATTTAAGGTTAAATAAAAATCTATCTTAATTCCATAACTGGCTATAGTTTTGTAATAGAGTGACAGTAACATCGGCAGTAACCTCGAACAGCATTAACAGTGCTTTCTTGTGATGGGTGCAATAAAACTATTGATAGGAGAGCTGTTCCTTATGTGGAAGAAAGATGGCAGCAGCATGCTTCAGCTGAGACAGGTGGGATCAGTTGGCACTCTTGATGGTTGGAGACAGGTGAACTGACAACATGACAGCTTCTCTTCCCAAGGCAGGATGTGTTTTTGGACAGGTCAAAGGACAAAAGAAGTGCCTGCGGGTTATTCCCCAGAATCTGACAAAAGCTGCCTTTCAAACCCAATTCAGCATAATTTCCCCCTTCTTCATTTTGAAATGCCATACATATTAGCTGAAAATCTTTAGAATTGGAAAAGAGTACAGATTTCTATTTCTTTGCATTACAGATCAATCGTGCTCCAAGTTTTGGAACAGATCAGAAGATTGACTATGATGTGAAGAAGGGTGTCCTACTCAATGCACTCAAACTACTGAACATAAGGTACTAATTCTGTTTAACAAGCACTTTGTATTAATAATTTTAGCACTTTTTGCAGGGTCATTACTTCCTTGCTGTAGACGCTGGCAAATACAGTATTTATAATATTATTGATACGTTTATCTCACTATAGAAACGTCATTTTTTAAGTATCTAATAATGAGACCTTCCACATAATATATTCATGATAATGAAGTAACACTTATGGAAATACTAATTTCATTTGTACAAATTAATTATTGTAGCTTGGTATATACTGTTTGGTATATACTGTTGAGGAGTATACCAGAAAGTATATAGGGTGAAAAGATTTTATTTTCAACAAATTCCCTTAGTTTTCTTAAAAATATGTTTCAGTTTATTTTATTTCATTTTCCTACAATGTCATAAATGTGCAGGTTTGAAAAGATACAAATATCTGCCATAAATGTTTATTTTTAGGTTTTAAAAATAAAACTTAGAGAATACTGAAGCCAAAACATTTTGAATTCACAACATGAGGGAAATGTTTATGGTATTAAAGGTTAGTATGTTTCAGGTTTGTTTTCATTGTTAGTAGAAATAAATAAGAATATCATTAATATATATGATGTTCAGTCTAATGTGCTTTATGACCATTCTGCTGCCCCTGACTTGTTAGTGTGAATATGACTGAGCATTGTCAATGTGGAAAATAAAAAAGAACAGACTCAGCTGATTGATTGTAGCAGCCCTGACCCATAGGTTTGATTATACTATGAGCACATGTCGTCTACTATGCTAAATATAGATTGTGAACAATGGCTCTAAATTATTGCACAGTTGAAGTGGATTGATTGCAATGGGGTATATTGAGTTTTATGTTTAATAAATAGTGACACAATGAAATTGAATCACATTGTAAAATGATCAACTCATGGAGGCTAGAATGTATATTTAGGGTTGCTATTTCTCATGGTTACACAGAACACATTGCACCGCCTACAAACATGGAAATTACTAGTGTTAGGTAAGTTAAATTCAAAAATCAAATGAAAAAAACAGCTATATGAATAACACGAATTCTGTTTTCCTTATTTATTAAATACAGCAGTTACATTAAAGTGTACTATCTTTAATTTTTAATAACATTTAAAAAGCTGAATGAAAACATAAAAAAATGTCTTTGATGGGCAGTAATACTCTTGATGAAATAATACGATATACAAGACTGCTAATTTGCACAGTAGTGAGAGTAATTTTCACATACTTTATACAACATAGCAGTCCACTTTTTCTTGAAAGATTGTATCAGTGTAACATAGAGCAGTTTGAATTGAAATTATTAAAGGGTTTGTAATTTTTTGTCTAAAATGGTACTTTGCATAGATATGTTAATAGCTAATATATTTCTTCAGTACGTCTTAGTTAACTTTTACTAGCAAACAAAAATATTAACATGAAAAAGTACAGTAACTGATTAAAGAACCAAAATTGCTCTGAATGCACACAGATTGACAGTATATTTTATTTATGTACAATATATGAAGTATCTTCTCTTGGATGGAAGGGTGTTTTGAATTCTAGTGATCCAAACCAAGCATCTGTTCTGTGTTGAACTCTACACTTCTTAACCTCTCTGGCATCTGCTGAGTGGGCATTTGCCAGGGCTAGGCATCATCCTGGGGTTAAAAGAGCAGCAACACCTCCTGGTTTGGTTGGATAAGAAGAACGCTAATCATTGTTAAACCTCTCCATTCACATCTGTGGAATGGTAGTGAGGTGACAGCTGAAGTGGGCCCACAGAAATTGTGAAGAGATTGAAGACTATGTAATTAAGTACCGTCTCAGATTTAGTACCTGTGGAACCATCTTTAAAATTTTTTGTATTGCTTATCGTATATACCTTTTGGTATTACCGATTTTTTTCTTTGCCTCTCAACTCACAGCACCAGCTCTTGTATTGCACGGGGAGAATTAGGAGGCAAAAATAACTCCTCTGATTGACACACACACTGAGCCTTTCATGTTTCGACTTGTTGCAAGCCTTACAGTGTCTGCTGAGAGAGTTTGTGTCAAGTGGAGAAGCAGCGTTGTCTCTCACTGAAGTCATGGCAGTACTCCAGGCTCAGGGGTCGCTGTTTGCCTGCAAGCTGACTGACAGAACTCCACACCAACCTTGACACCACAGCTCGGGCAATCCAGGTCACTGTCAGCTGTTGACATGACCCTGGCTTCAACTAACAACATCTAGGTCAAAGAGCTTCTTGTGGAAGACTCCCGATCTTTATTGCATACCTTGCTAGTCCTTTCTGGCACAAAAAAGTCTCATTAAAAAGATGCAACTTTTCCAAGAAGAGAAATATGTTCTAGAAAAAAAAAAAACAGACCAAAAAAAGGACAACCTAATGTTATTGCACTCAGTACTGCAATCAATTCTATTAGGGTACCAAGATGAGGGTTCCTTTAAATATAACTAACATACTGTAGAATGATGAATTCCAGTTGCTACAGGAATAGCAATGTATAATAGTATAAACTAAAGACAGACTTCAAGCATCGGATTTACAGTTCTTTAGGGGCAGTTACCCCTCAGTCTAACAAGTAGAATTTCTAACTTTTTACACAGAAAAAGATAAGAAATTAATTGAGCTGTTGGACAGATAAAGCTGTGCTTAACAGCTGTACAAATGGATTGCTGATTGTAATGTGAGCGCTGAGCAGGTCTCCCCAGGAAGATACTGATAGCAGAGAAGGCTCATTATGTTTTTGTAGAGAAGGTTCA
This sequence comes from Lepisosteus platostomus, assembly GCF_059453375.1. Lineage (NCBI taxonomy): Eukaryota > Metazoa > Chordata > Actinopteri > Semionotiformes > Lepisosteidae > Lepisosteus > Lepisosteus platostomus. The sequence goes on along the minus strand of NC_142621.1, from coordinate 24,951,537 downwards.
TTATGTTTTTACTGATCATAGAAAGCGAGAACCCAAATTAGTCGGGTTTTTGTTAATCACATTACTTTCACTCCTCATTTCGCTCTTCAGAGCCAGCGATAAAAAAAGGAATTTGGCCCAGCAGAAAGCGGAAGCACAGCGGCGGCTGTATGGTCAGGGTTCCATGAAGAGGCTGTCGGCAGGCTCCTCTGAGTGGGAGAGACAGCGTCATACACTGGAGAGGAGGAAAGAGGAGCTGGTGAGATTCCTGACCACTGCCAGCACCCATGTACTCAGAATAGGCTGACAGAATGGGAGAGCCACACTCCTGTCCTCCAAAGCTGGAACATTTCCTGGTTTTCCAAACTATTCTGTCCTTTATTTGGCAGTCTTTTCAAGTCCGTTTATTGTCGATGTTTGAAAAGGTGTACTTTGTCAAAGGATGTTTAAACATAAAACACTTGGCAGGTTCGAGAAGAGTGTTGCAAGTTTAGTCATGTTCAACCTGGTCCAGAAAAAAAATCTTATTTTCAAAAAATAGACTGTTAACCATCATTGTGATTTATCTGCAGTCTTACTGTGTTTTACAAAGACACCTGAGACAATTTATTATTTTTTTCAGTATATTAATGCTAAACCAGCATTGCAAGCTACAGTACCACCAGTTGTTTAAGATAAATCATTAACATGTATCAAGGGTACCATACTGCAGTAACCCATGCACTTGGTACTTGTAATTTCATTTAGACTCTAGTCTAGGTAAGTTAAATTCAATTTCTGACTCATCTGTAAATCACACATACCAGATCCCATATATGATGGCTGTTTTCTATATGTTAGATGTCAGATACCTCTGGCAAACAAAGGTTTGAGGTTTAAATTTGTGGTTGGTTCGGTTTTGATTTTATCTAGGCTTAGGTATCTAGAAAGTTTGTATGGAAACTGGAAAACATTATGCTGAATTCAGCATCATCACATTATTGGCTGATTAGATTCGATTGGTGAAAGATGATTCCCAATAACAGGCAGAGGTCACTACCCTATATTGTAGGAGGGAGGGTGAAATTAAAGTGGGCATTTCAAACTTCAGGGTGGGTGCCAAAGGCAGAATTAGAATTAGTACATTAGATTCCTTAAATAGTACTCAAAATGGAGCATACAAAATAATCAAAATTACTTTTTACCATTTGTTGGCTTTAATATATTAAGATCCAGAAGGAGGCTGATAATCCTCCTACTGAATATATAAATAATGAATTAGCTTTAGATATTTTCAGATGAGAAAAGAGCACAAAGAGCCTTTCATTGACTGTCAGAGAAACAAGCTTTCATAAAAGGTTTTGGTTTTATTGATCGGAGTCATGGCAGTCTTTGAGTCTCCCATTATTTACAACAGTCATGTTTGAGCTTTAAACTGCACGACATGAGGCTTTTCTTCTTTTTTCTCTCCAGAAAGAGAGGCTTGCTCAAGTACGCAAACAGATCTCACGAGAGGAGTATGAAAACAGGCATCTGGGAAATTACAGGTACGCTGATGTACACACGCTGCTCGGTTCTTTAGGCTTGTAGATTCTGTATCACTGAATTCTTTTCAAAGATGTCTGAGCTCAGTGTCAGCTCTGTTGTTAATGTTGAAACAGTCAAATGTACAGCTGAGATCTTTTTTTTCTAAAAATCACCAATTAATTTTTCAGATACCCATGCAATTTGGAATTGCCAATTGTTTCTTTGTGCTGCGGCTCACATAGCTGCTGTGCGATGAGAATGAGAGGCAGGCAGGTTCCTGCAATCTGCTCACCAGTGGAACCATTCATCTTTTGGCATGCTACAAGCTCTGCAGCAACTTACAGGAGGGTTAGTGCCAGCTGAAAGAGGGATGTGTCCCTTACTGAGGGCACTGCAAGCCTGCTGGCAACTCAGTCAGGGATGTGTCACTGATTTCGTTAGGGTCAATCCCAACACTACCCTCAGCCAAATGTGCACTGCCACCTGGTGAATCCCAGTCACAGCTAGCTAGTGACATGACTGAGGCTTGAACTTGGAATATGTGGATCACAGAACTCAACCTGCACATCTTTCTGTTATAATATGACTCTTATTGAATAATCCCAGGGATATATGCATAACTAATATTGAACTCTCTTAATTATATACAAGATTTCAGATAATAAAGTCTATTTTTTAAAATTCACCAGTCAAAAGAAAAGACACTACTTCTAAGCATGAGTCACCCATTTCAAAATGGTTGTTGAGTCTGTGGCCCAAAATACATTGTCAATACAGCTGTTTTACATTCAGAAAAGCAGAATGCTCATTGTAGTAAGACCTTCGCAAGCCAACTGGTAATATACTGCTCTTTGGTTTTTATTTCAAAACAGCTTTGCCTGCGTTCTGGCAATAAATACCTGTGGTTCAAAGGGAACGGCTGGTATTGATCCAGACATTCATTTTAGAAGAGTCTCTTAATGAACCTGTTTCCCCCTTGGGTCAAGTACTGTTTGGACATAGGAAATTGAGTTCAAAGAGAAACTCTGTATGTGGCCATTAAATAATCTACCACTTACCTAATGTTTTATGAGTAATTACTAAGATGAACATGCTGAAATAATGCTACTACTTCAAAGTCATTGAGGACTAATGACATGCAATGCAGAGTATTCATTAAAACAGTCTTAGTCTGAAAATTGAATTTCACCAAACATAATTCACAATTGTCACTTTAGAAGCTCCCTCAGATCTCCAATAATGATTTATATATTTACAATGTGTAAATTGAATAGTATATCTTAAATTATACCATTTAAAGTTGCAATCTTTTACTACAGAAATAAGCAGTATTTCTGAAAACTTTAACTTGATAGAAAAATTGCAGTCAGACATTTAATAGAGGTATGTTTTGGAGTAACTTTCTTCACGGAAAATAAAATGGTGGACTATTGTTTTCTTTCCAGAATTGAATGGCATGATAGATTGAAGAAGTTAACACTTTGCTCTGTGCTGATGGTTGATTACATCTGTTTCATAAGGATGACCAACAGTATATGTTAAAGTTTCATGTATTTTACCACTTGTGGCAATATTCTCCTTTTCTCATGGTAACTTTGATTAATTACATGTGGTAAATGAAGTCTAAAATTACAATGTCAACAATTTGCTTAATTTGAAAATTGTCCAATTTTTCTGGTTACAGTAGTTTGATTAAATACTTAGAATATATAAATCTGCAGAAGTAATGTGGTGCTACGATAGATTTGCATGCCATTCTGTATATTGTGTTTAACTAGACACAAATTTCCTTTCAAAATGGGCTGAGTTTAACGAGTATAAATTGAGCTTACATAATATTTATTATGTAAAGAAATTGAGAATTGTAACTCCTGTAAGTTCCTTTAGATACTATCATCAGCTCTTTTATAATTATAAATAATACATTTTTTATGCCACCATTGTAGTATTTGTTAAAGACAGGTCTGCACAAACAGCCAATGTTAAAAGATGCCTTGTGATATATAGGTCAAGAACAGCTGCCATGCATACAATGCATACAGTGTTTTTCCTCAACAGGGATATGACCGTAGGGCAAGGAGTATGAATACACAGCCTTTTCCTCATCAGTGACTTATAGGTCCTCCTGGATTAGAAAACAATTACCACAAGATCTTAACTTTACCATCTGTTAATCTTGCGATCACAATGTAAATGTGTGTATTTCAGGATTTGCTCATTGTAAAATGTCTGAAAGCCAGGCTGACACAGACTTGCGCAGAAAACTAATGTATAAGTGCTATGGGAATTTAACTAAAATATACAAAAACACTTATAGATCATAGCTAATGTAGCCATGCAATCATTGCTTATTTAGATTACTGTTACTGCTGTTATTACTAAAGAGCAATTCACAGATCGTGAGGTAATTGTGATCTTCCGATAACAAGAGCAGTACAGACATCCTGAGTCCCCTGTGCTCTGAAGATAAATATTCCCATTATTTATTTTGTCTCCAGTCTTAAAACAGGCTCTGGGGAGTTGTTGTTTTAAAGAGCACATTACTTAGCAGAGAGGGGAAGCAGACACAGTATCAACATCTTAGTTATATAGTGCCTTTCTGCCATCGGATTTTTGTCAAAATAAAGAACTGTATTTGCCCCTTGATTTTTGAAAAACCTTATCCACTGGTCAGGAAAAAAACTGCATGAATATTAAATACAAACTTTTTTATTCTTTTTTCCAACAGACGCATTTACCCTCCAGATGACAAGCTGCTCTTGGAAAAGTATGAAAGCCTTCTCTCTGCTGCTTTTCAGACCTTCCTAGCAGGGCGAGCGGCCTCACTTCAAAAGGAGATGAATAATCCTCTGAAGCGAATGAAGGCACGTATCTGGGTGCCGTCTTGGTTCAGTGTTAAACTTAAGATTATTCCCCTCTTGTTTGAAAAAGAAAAGCCAACAACCTATGTTAAACTATTGCCAGGTATTTGTCATCTTTGTCCTTGTGTATAGATTTAAAAACTGCCAATTTGCAGAGGACATGAAGACAGAAGAATTTGTTTTTGAGAGAATAGGACCTTTTACCTCCCTTGCTCTCTGTCGTTCTGTCATCCCTAACATTCTTCTTCAATTATATTTTTAATGATTTGATGGGTTAACAAAGCGATTAATGCTGCAAATGCCAGTGATTTTTGTGGATTTCTTTTCTGCACTTCTCAAGGACTGCATTGAACCTTAATGTTAGAAATTAGGAGGTTTGCTTTTTGAAGAACTTAGGACGGCAAAACCTTATTATGAGAGTAAAGTGATTATTTGGTTTTAAAACTGTAGATAAGCTGGTCCTTAGGAAGCTGCATGCAATATGGAAGGTTTGATTCATGGAGTCTCGGATTTTGGCTGGAGACATATGTGGAACACAGTTTTGGCATTCTTAGTTTGAGTGCTTGGCTTAGAGAAATAAGGCCAGAGTAGATTTGCCACACTATACCTAGATGACTCCTACTGAGTTGACGGCTGGTTCAGATGAATAATTATCCGATTGATTAATAAGAGCCAGTATCACTGTTGGCTTTTGACTTTTCACTGGCAAAATAATTGGAACTGTAGTGGGCATGCTGAGCAAACAATGTGTCATTTTAACACCATTATATCAAAATCTCTTCTTTGCATGGTATATCCCCAAAACGAAGCTAAGAATACATACTCCAGCATGAAGAAGTTCAAGTAGGTAGCTGCGTGAGCATGCGTAGGTTGCGAAGGAGCAGGTAAAGGTTTATTCCATGCTGAAAGAAAAAGAAAAGAGGCAATGTTTTGGCTGTATAGCCTTCTGAAGAAGACAGCTGAAGAAGCCTTCACAGCCGAAACATTGTGTTTCTTTTCTTTTCCTTTCAGCATGGAATAAACCTTAACCTGTTCCTATACTCCAGCATACATAGGTACGGCAGTTTCATGACTTTGAAAACAACCTACAGTAAAAAAATGAGAAAATATTCTTCATATATTTTCAGTGACAGCAGTATTCCTATAGAAAAGTGTTTTTTTATACAATAACTTTAATTTGTTTTATAGCACCCTTCACAACAAATTTCCACAAATGCTTTATCAGTACATCACAAAAGGTGGGAGGGGTTTTGATGCTGTTTCAGATTAATCCTGATCACTTTTCTTCTCAGCGTTACCTAGTATACATGTTCCACCTTTTAAGGAAATAATTAATGGATAAAATTGCAGACTAACAGCAGAAAAAAACACGTATTTTTGAGTTAAAAATATCTGGTACGTATTTCTTTGTTTCTCTTTGTAGCACTGAAATGGAAAGAGATTTGCTGATCTTGTTGCTTTGTTATAAACCGAGTAGATAAACTGATATTATTTAAATCACAGGAAGAAGACATCTTAGACCTCCTGGAGCAGTGTGAGTTGGATGACGAGAAGCTTATGGGAAAAACATCCAGGCAGAGAGGGCCCAAGGTAAAAGTCAAAACTATCTGTCCCTCCAGTGCTGCAATTTTACAATCCATAAAAACACGCTTTACTTATCTCTGCACCTATAGTTACAATGAGAAGGCACTACTCTGAAAATATTCAACGTCTGTATCTAGCAAATGCTCTAGAGCTGAGTAAAAAAAAACATTAAGAGCTGTAATGGTGCCATCAAGGCAGTTTTCAACCATATTAAACCTCTTCAAGGGTAACTACTTGTTTGAACACAATTGCTTTTTACTCAAATTCATTTACACTTGTCACTTTCAATTGTAGGGAGTGTTAGCTGATTTCCCTAGCCTTGCTGGGTGCTGAGATGTCATATTGCTCTCACATGGGTGTATTATAAAAACACTGGGACACACAGGAAAAGTAAAACATTTAAATACTCTGGATTAACACGTTCACAAATTTGAAATTCAACAGTTTAAACTTAAAATACCAAAACCTATTCTTCAGGCCTAGCGATTTGATAGGCTTATGTTTCTAATCACATACTCCACATAAATTGTTTAAAAGTAGGCACAGCCAAATTAGCTGATGAATAACAGATGCGAATGCTTTATTAATGCTAACAATGTGTTCCTTCCTGGGCATGAAATAGAGATGCAGTTCAATTAACTTTCCAGCAGAGGAAATTATAAATTCATACAATAAACAGGAGCATGTAGAACAGTACCTATTGGAGCTGAATTAATATGTCTCCATTGTTGTGTTAATCAGAACAAGACAAACATTTCCCCATCATCTATTTGCCGGTCAGCAAATTTAATAATTCTACCTCCCATGACCTTTACTTTTACAAAGTGACAAATGTTAATTGAAGAGTACTGGAAATGTGGGTGTTATTCCTGACATAATTTTTGAAATTCCACTGTTTTAGCCCTTGTCATCCATGCCTGAAAGCACCCAGACACCAAAGAAACAAAGGGACTACAGCAGCAATAGCAGCTGTAACAACAGTAGCTCCTCAGGATCAGAAGAGGATGAAAAAGAAGACCTCTCAGAGAAGAAAGAGAAGAAAGTTTCATATGACCTGGGAGAAGACAAGAACAAATCATTGGAGCGCTCCAGTAAGAAACAAACAGTGGTCTTTTGCTGTGGGGTAAATTACAACTGTGAGTTATCCTGGAAAATAAGAGGAAACAAATCAACATTTCCTACTGTTTTTAGTTTGTTTTACAGACTCAGTTCCTAACATTTTCCAGATGATCATAAAAATGGTTGAATTGAAAAAGATTCACAAACGTTTGCTATAAACATTAACTATTTTCTAAGCAGACAAATTAACAATGCAAAAAAAAGAGATAATACAGTATAGGAATATTTAGGGATGAAGTTGCAGAATTGCACGTAAATGTCAGTAGGAATCTTATTAAAACATCTACAGTATATTCATCTATATTACAAGAGTTAACTTACTGTTTAGTCTAATTTATTCAAACATAAGAGAATTAAGCATACATTGTAACCAGAATTTTGTGGCATAGGTTAAAGTATTCAATTACTCTAGAATCTCAGTTTAAATATTTAAAACAACTAATGTTGAAAAGCTTGCAAATTTACTTTGCTTTGTTTTTATATTAAAATTATAAAGTTACAAAAAATTATAAAGACACTGGGTAGTCTACACCAAAAGGCTAGTTCACACACAATATATATATAGATCATGCTTTAAAATTAATTTGGTCAGCCTCACACTTCAGAAAAGAAAACCTGTAAACGAATTCTTCCATGAATCTGATGAAGTGAGCTAGTAATTTGTCTTTAATTGTCAAACAGACCCCTTTTTGGTTTTGGCATTAAATCCAATTGTTGACTCATCTGCAGATTAGTAATTCCAAACCCAGCTCTTAATTACAGATTTATATTACTTACGATGGAACAAACCTCTAGCAAATAAAAGTCACAGTCAAATGACGCATTTGGAGTCAGGTAGGTGCAGGTGCAGCAAACATCAAATATGATCCAAGCTACAGTTTTGAGCAGCTGGTAATTAAAAAAATACCTGTAAATCTTAAAATAGTTCAATCTTTGTCAGTAATGGCACTATACACTCATTACAAAAGCCAAAGGGACTGATGTGTCACTGCTCTGTTTTTCATTGATATGAAGACATCAAAATCTCATTAAAACAAGCTTTGTGCCACTTTGCATTAATTAAGATTGAAGAGTACATTCATCCTGAAGATGATGAACTGATTGGCTAAAGAAACTGCAGTTTTTCATTTTTAAAACTTGTATAAAGGTGTTTATTTATACAAGTATAGCACCTTTAAAGGCGCTATATAAAAAAAGTTTATTATTATTATTTATTACATTTGCCTCACAACTTGTCTGAAAATCAGCAGTGACCACTGGATCCTCAGCAGTGTGTTCTTAATGTAAAAAAACCCCAGAAAGTACAGATAGACTTGTGTTAACATCTGTTCTGGCTGTCTTGGACCTTTATTAGGGTTATCCCTGTTCATTTAAATTTACTGAAAGGTGAAGGCAAGTGACATCAAAAGCCATCTTTCTATACCTTACATGGTCATCATTTTGTGGATTCCAAAGCCTTGGTAGCACATGAAAAACAAGCACTGTATAAAAGGGAAGTTTGTATCATGATGTAACACTGCAATTGTCATACTTTTAATAAGTATTTTGATGTGTCACAATCCAATGAACTCACAGTGACTGTCTCATTCTCAGGCAGTATATAGAATGCTGCAGTTTAGGGATTACAGTATTAAAAGCACATAAAATCATATGGCTTGCCTTAAAAAGTCATTCTTGAGAAAATACATTTAGGACTTTATACTAAGAGTCTTTTTATGGAAAGAAATCTTTTGATACAGATTTTTGGTTCACCTTCAGGTTTTGAGAAATTTAAGTATTGTTGGACAATGGCTACAATATGTATTTGGACATCTGGTATGCATCTGGTAGGGAGCTGCTCTTGTGTGTGTGTGCGTATACATTTTTTGTGGCAGATTTCTCTCTTTGGACAAAAAATACTATTTCAAATGCTTCCTTATGAGCTTTTGTGACCTGGCTTGAGTTGTCTGACCAATCTGCTATGACCTTGACTTCCCCAGACTCAAGGAGACCAGCTGGGGGTAGACTAAGCTAAGCTTTATAATTCACTAGATTGGCAAGTGGTGGCCTTCAGGTTGACTAGTGGAAAATCTCTTAACTGGCCAGGGGTCAAACTGGAAAGAGTTCAATACTGCCCTGCTGCGTAATGTGTGGGTAATGAAATGGCAATGAAAGCATATGAAAATACGGATTTGATACTATATTTGCTTTAAAAAAAATAATGAATTACTTGACAGCTCCGACCCTTCAATGCAACAAAAATACTTTGTAATTTTAAAAGGTAACCGCTACACTGGTATAAATGATGTTAATAGTAGTTATGGCTTTTAAGAGAATTTCTAGAAAACTACAGTTGTCATGGTCTTGTTGTCTGCTCTTGCAGGCAGGATTCATTGGAAACCTCCAGTCAAGGCAACAAAAGCCGGACCTTCTGCTTCCCCAACTTTATCTGCACCAATCAGGCGCTCAATTTCGTGCCCACGGTCGATATCCTCCCTAACAGCGCAGTCACCGACGAATGAGCCAAGGGCTGCATCTGCGAAGCCGTCCACGCCCACGCTGCGCCCCAGTTCGGCCTCCCGCTCCCACTCCCTCAACCGCGGTGGCTCCACGAGTAGAGTGCCTCACAGCACCAGCCTGGGCACCATCCACTCCACAGTGGCAAGTCCATTTCAGCACCGTCTTCAAACAGCCAGCTAGACATGTTCATTATTGTCACATGTATAAATAATTAGAAATGTGTCATTTGTGGAATGGGCTGCTTTCCATAGAAATGAACTCCAGCGCAAAGCCAATAGGAAGGGAGGAGCAGTGGCTCTGTAGCTCAGGATCTGTGCCTGTGGCTGGAAGGTTGCCGGTTCGTGTCCCGCGGCCGGCAGAGGAATCCTACTCCGTTGGGCCCCTGAGCAAGGCCCTTAACCTTAGCTGCTGCAGGGGAGCCGTATAAATGGCTGACCCTGCGCTCTGACCCCAAGCTTCTCTCCCTGTCTGTGTGTCTCATGGAGAGTAAGTTGGGGTATATGAAAAGACAAATTCCCAATACAAGAAATTGTATATGGCCAATAAAATGATCTTATCTTATCTTAGAAATAAACTCCCGATCAAATCAGATTAAAAAAGACAGCTATACAGATGTCTGTGGAGGAAAGCAGGGAAGTGGTACCTTAGACAGAAAGAAAGGCTATCACCTTGGATACAGTTCCATGGAATGGCAAAAATATTTCCAGGACAGCATTTCTGGGGTGCATTCACTTGCCTTTATTTAGTTTTCCTTTTGGTCTATTTCAGTTTGCTTCGAGGCAAGCGCTTAATTAGTTTATTTGTGTTCACATCCAGAAGGGGTGTGGGTGTTGAATATATCTTAGCAGCAGCAACGCAGGACTTTCACTGCATTATGATAGCAAATAACTATCAGAAAAAGATACATGGATTGAGTAGGAATGAGGTGTATAATGACATTGGTCAAATACACATTTCAGTCATCGACTGATTCATATGGTGTTTTGCGTTTTAGGAAGTTTCATCTTGCATTTAAGGAAAGTTGTCTGTCCCTTTTGTTTCCTTTTGTTTTCACATCTTTAATTGCAATACAGACTGCAAAGACAGCGGAGCATTCGGAGGTATCTTACTCTCATTACTCTAAAAATCAGAGGCTACCATAACATTACAAACAAAGGAAACATCCAGACAATGGCAGTGGCTGTTCAAACATTTTTATCATGACTGAACCAGGCTTTAATGATAGCCGCTCTTTGAAATATCACTGGGGGATGTGCTAATTACCAAAGCTATTGTGTCTCAGTGCTTAACATCATAAAGAGTGTGTTGGAGGTTTTTTGTGAACACTGCTGCTAAATGAAAAAAAAATATGTGTAACATTTCATCCTAATTTATCTTGTTTTTTGTTTTGACTTGTCAGTTTTTTTCTTTATTCCAGGGAGAGCCTTTGCTGAACCTCAGAACAAAAGAACAAGAAGCAGAGCTGACAAGACAGACTTTGACTGCTCTGAATGAAATGCGGATCAGATTTCCAGGAAAAACTGAGGAAGAGGCAGAAACGATTCTTGATGATGTGAGTGCTTGACGCTGCCCCCTATATACTGGCATTACAGCAACGCCTATGCTACCATCTCCTTTATTGATGAGCTCTTCTCTCATACCTGTTAATCACACATCTTTTTTTCTTAGTGTGCAGTGTCATTGATCAAGGATTACCAAATATTTTAGCAGCAGCCGGTGTCTAATTTTAAATACTTGTTATAATGAAGACTTGATACTGGAGTTTCATTGCAGTTTCGGAGTTTTATATTGTGAGGTTCCTATGAGGTTTACAGTGATTGTAAAGCTATAGCATTCACATATTTGTTAATTTCATTTTCACTATGAAATTTGGATACAAATGCTACTTTACTAGCTAAATCCATATTGTAATTTTAAAAATAATAATAACTATCTAGACCAATAAAATTAAAACTGCTGCTTAGTACACAACTTAAACAGATGGGCAATTTCCACCTGTCTGTAGGCAATCTTTCTGCATTCCCAGTATTAAAATTACCTCTATCTCAATGTTACTGAAGTAATAACTGGAACTGCCGAATCGTATTTACATAATTCAAATACTTTTCAGCAAACACACTAGAAATGCCAGATCATTAGAGAAACCGCCTTACTAAGAGTTGTGTGAACTTAGAACAGTCTTAGAACACAGTAATATGGAGGAAAATGAATGGAAAAATGTGAAAAAGTCTTGTTGATTGTCAGGTGAGATTAATATAAATTATTAAACAGTTTTAAAGTACCTAATATAATTTTATATTATAAACTAAAATCAGTGGGACTGTCAATTGGCACTTTCAAATTTCATTTCAATGTGTGAAATCTGCATGTTCACACTGAAACTTACCTTTGGCGTTTTGTTTACACAGTGGGAGTGTTGGTTTTGTTTGTTGGGAGCATTTTATAGATCAGAAATGGCTGATGGTTAATTGTTACAGGCAGAATCTTTAGTACTACAAGGCAGTTCAAATTCCCAACATGAACTACAGTTTAGAATCTTATGCATATCACCCTTTATCTCCTTTTTCTGGGTAGATTTACAGCAGTTAATGTCTTTTAGATGCTAACTCTAAATATACTATGTTCACCAGCTGTCAGAGCCTTTATTGTATGACTTGTCTCTGCTTTAATTATATAAAGTAGCAAAATTTAAGAAAACACATGATGAACAATAAATATGTTGTACACTAGGATCGACTCAGGGACAGATATAAAAGAGATTGGGGCGGGTAGATTGAAAAGTACTTGTATTTTTCTTTTGATTGTCTTACACAGACATATAATCAATATTGATGAAGGGCTATATAAACCAGGTTGTAAAGAGTGAGAAAGATATGGAATCACTGCAAGATGTTCTGCTGCAATGTGTGGCAGGTTTGAATAGACTTGAGTGCTTCAGGGCCACTGATATTGGCTTTCATGCACTTCAGCAGATCATCACAAACTGTAGTGAAACCAGCACAATACTAGTTAATATCTGTAAGCAAAATATAATATACTGTGGATGTTGTAGTGCAGTTAGTTGTATTGACTAACTGCCATATTATGAAATAAAAAATAGCTCAGCCTAATGTGTATCTGTATCCTAAAAATCATAGATGATTGACAATATACTGTAAAACCATAGCATATTCTTAATAGCTTACACGGTGGAATTACAGATAGGCAGTGGCTCTGTAGTTTCTTTTCTTTTACTTGTACTGTAGTTCATACAGTTTACTGTGGTTGGGGGGTAGTGTACCTGCAGAAATGTAGCATTCTTCAAGGAAAATGTCCATGAAGGAAAGACATCTTGTTTTTTTTAAATTAAGTACTTAATGAAAGCCTTTTTTTATTTTTCAGATACTAGATAATTGGAAATATCATAAACCAAAAGTGGCCTCTTACTGGTTAGTGAAGTTAGATTCGACAAAACAAAGGAAGGTAGGTATGCAGGCATGTCACGTGTCTCATAACAAAGGTGTTTTGACTTTCCATGAATAGACTGACCATGTGGCTCCCACCAGGCACACTTGGAAACAGAAAGGGATCTTAATGTTGTCCTTAAACAAAAAAAAACAACTAATCTTTAGAAGCTGTGCTGCATTTTGCTAGATTGAATATCGATGTTTAATTACACAGTTGTCCTAATGTGCAGTGACTTCAGTTGTTAAGTCAGTCAGGTATTAATTGGGTTTGAACAGTCCTCTGCCTTGTCTCTAAGAGTTCCAGGGATTACAAGCCATACGGTCACGATATTCATGAGTGTACAGGGGCTGTTTCAGTTATGATGCACACAATTTTGGCTCAGTCTTGAATTGTTCACCGGTGTATGAATTACATTTTGCACTGTTACTTTTCTCTCACTAGCTCTGAATTCTTTAGTATCTAATGTCTAATCACTATTGAAATCTTGCATGCCCACAAACTATTTTTCCCTTCAAAAATTTAGAACGTGATGAAAGTATCTGCAGCTGTGTACAAAACCTTACATCAGCCTGTTACAAAATCTACTTATTATTTTAAATGTCCTCTGGTCATATCACTTCACAGGGTGAGTGTCTTTGGTTTTCGAACGTTGCATTTGACATCCACTTCGAGTGAAATGCTCATGTGAATGGTGAAAGCTGCCTGCTCATTAAAACTCTCAACTACTTTTATTGACTGGCATCGATTAAAGCAGACTCTGAAGTGACACTGAAGTGTCCATTAAAGTTCTGGGGTGCTGGTGGGAGCTGCCACTGCCTCTTAAACTGCAGATGCTAGTCAAATTAACTAGAGGCATGTGGCGGGTTAGTACTACTCTTCACACAACACTGATTATTATGCGATGCTGTCTTAAAGGTTTTGCTATATGTCTCGTGGAAAATAATTAAATCTGGCATCTCGGTTGAACAACTAATCACAGGTTTGTCTAATAAAAGGATTCAAAGGCCTAAGACATCACCCTGTTAAAAAAAAACCTTCATGACCAAAAACTTTTGACACAGTTAGCTTGAGTCTGACATTTGCTGCCATTGATATATCCTTGCTACTGCACTGGTCTGGTATATACCTTCCATATCAGCTTGGAGTTTCTTACATTGCTGTATATCATTTCTGTTTTGTACTGAGCAGGCCTAATTACATTTTATTTGAAACCTAAGAGGTTTTCGAAAACAAAATAATTCCCATATTGCTTATTAATTAATCTGTTACCAGCTGTTTTAGTTTTTATTTTTAACTGCCTGCAGATACTAGTGAGTCTGTTTGCTTTTTTTGTCTCCAATATACATTTTCTAGGTTTTAGACATAGTTCGCACAAATGTCCGCTTGGTGATACAGAGAATCTGGAGGGAGCCTGACGTCGAGAGTTTCCATTTATACCGCCTTTTCAATCGTGTGTTTAATCGCCTGCTTTGGAGCCACGGTCAAGGTCTCTGGAATTGCTTTTCCAACTCTGGGTAGGTCTTTTTGTTAATGTAAATGTTTAATGCATAAAAACAACTTCTTCTGTAAATTGTATCCCTATTCTATATACAGTTCACCTCTTAAAATTACATCACATGTGCTGTCCTGTTACTGTTTTTCGGTCTTTCTCCTGCTCCCTGCCTTAACTTTTTGTGTTTGGAAAATGAAATAAACATAGCCGCTCACATAAAGTAGTAATTAGCACTGCAATGATCTGCAATTGGGTAACCCAAAGTAAATGGTACTAATGTCTCTCTTGACAGCACACTACATGTCACCCACAAATAGGTGATATATTAAGTCTAATTATTGCATCGGTACTCCATTCATTTAAAAATATAATACATAATTTAATATTATTAGCCCTTATTTGGAAGCCCATATCTATAAATATCTATAAATATGCCTAGGGTATACAAATAAGTTACTTTATAATTATTTATAATTATAACTTATTGCATGACTTTATATTTCAGAAACATTATTTCATATCGACTCTTTGTATCCACACAATACTGAATAATGCTCTCAACTATTCTTTCTTGATTCATTTTTATATCTGTAAACCTCAATAAATCTACATGGAAGTTTTTTTGGACTTTAAAATGATGCAATCACTTATTTTGAGGAGATTGCACAGAATCCAATTTTACTAAAATGTTTTTATCATAAAGAATGTGCTTTGTGACTGTTTGGAGGTGCCACTCCTCCACTGATCAGGATGGATTTCTTCCTAATTAATTTGCTATTATTTAGATTTCCAGCAGGGGTTAAGCTTCCATTTTCTGCTAATGCCAACAACAATTAAACCAGGAGCCCCTCACTTGCTTTCAAACCTCTTTGTTCCCAAATTTTCCTTTCACAGCAAAGCCAATACCTCAATGATGCAGGTCTTCCTAATAAAAGACAAAAAGCTGTGCTTGCCACACCCTTTTATACCTTTAGAGGCAAATTAATCACTCACAGCTGAGCCTCATCACAGAGGAATGCAGCAAATCAGTACTCTAGTTTGCTTCCTGAAAATGTAGCTTTCACACTGGACAGGGTTGTAATGGGTAGTGGCATCTCAAAATTCTTGATCCAAAATATATTCCCTATACCCCTGCTCCACATTCTGCCATAGCTTTTAGTTTACTTATCTAGAAGCCAATCTCATTTTTATATGTAAAATTAATTTTTCCTGTATTAGATCCTGTATCATTGACTGCCTGTTCATTCATTTTGACCCATGAGTTGGTAATTAACTTTATTTTGAAGTGTTTGAAAAGTTTTGAGTTTATTCTAATGGAGATTCTTGATTTATAATTGTGATCCTGTTGAAATGTTGCATTTAGTACAGAATACTCATATTAGCATATTTTAATTGCAGTGTCTAAAACAGGTAAGAATATCATTTCATTGTAATGTATTTTTATTTAGAACACCTTAGCCAAGCAACTTGCAAATTCTCCCATTCTTGTGTTTAGATTCATGCACCTGTACTACTTAGACATAAATATAATTAACCAACACCATCACGTGTACAGTGTTTCATCTGAGGTTTTATTTCACTTGATCGCAGTGCATGTGCCTGAGGATTAGCACTAGTATTGAAAGCCATATGTTGCTTATTTAAATCAGACCAAGCTCTGAAGGAGGTAAGCAGCTCATTACAGATAATCTTGTTTGGTGTGTATTGTTAAGAAATGACGCCCATCTTCTGCAGTTTGCTTCACCTCACCCATCTGCTGTTGCAATTAACTTTGTAATGTACACTTAATAGCCCTGGCCTATATATTTCAGATGAATTATATTTCTTGAATCTAAGTTCAGTGTTACGTACATACAGTGTTAAAATAAGAAAGGGATATTGTATGACTTTAATAAACAAAAGTACAGTATGTTTAGCAAACATGTTAATTTCTGTGCTCTTAAGATAAATCAGTTAAGATATATTATATCCATTCCAGAGTTTCAATATTATCAAACAGGAGGTATTCATCTGTTCATGTGTGCAAAGATATGTTTATGAGTAAGTAATTTAATCTTTGGAGATTTCCTAAATAAAAGCATATTGAAGCACACATGCAAATATTCTAAAGTTTTTTATTTTGTTTATAGATCTCAGGATGTTTAGGAAGCCAGAGGCATGAAAGAGAATCAAAATGCTTTACCACATCCAAATTCCTATCTTCTCTTTATACAAGATGTCCCAATAAGTAAAGATTTAAAATGGTTAGCTTGCTAGCTGGCTCTTCTACATTCCATTTTTTTGCATGAAGGGAAGATTGTTTCCATGTCATTTATTTTAAGTTTTAAAGAAAGTAAGAGTTCCTTGGACAGGGGGCACTGGCTATGGTTCAACCATGCGGGCTGTTTTTGCAAACTGAGCAATGCCAGATGGGTCCATCAAATGCTCGCCAGAGACAACACTCCCAACAGACCTACAGTAGAACAAATTCCAAATTGAGAGATAAATTTCAGCAAAAATGCAAATGACAAAACACAGAGTGGAAGTGTCCAGATTCACCAAGTCTGAACTTTCAGCAGGAGAAGTCATGAATGTCAAAAGTCAGTGAGGATTTTGGTTTTGAAGGCTCCACAGCCGAAACGTTGTGTTTCCTTTCTTCTCTTTTCAGCATGGAATAAACCTATTACTTGTTCCTATAAATGTATCACTACCATTGTTGAAATAACTCAAATCTGAGTTGTATCTGCTGCAATAATACATAAACTCACAGGGATAGGATAAAAGCATGTGTATGCACAAAGGCATTATGTGTAATATCATAAGAATTCTGCTATTATTGCTATACTGCTATTATAACTTGAAGGTTATTATATCTTTATTAACACCTTTGTATTTGTGTTAAAAAAATGAAGAGAGATAGACTGTTAACCTTCTGTATCTTTTGACTGCAGGACTTCCTGGGAAACCATTTTCAGCAAAAGCACAGAGGTGGTGACTCCCCAGGAGCTGCAGTGCTGCCAGAGGCTGGTGCAGCTGTGCAGAGAATGCCTCTTAGTGGTATATAAGTTTGTTGCTGACTCCCGGGGCTCGTTGACTGGCCTCAGTCCAGAATGGGACGACACAAGGTAAGCACTACAGAGTGGCTTGCTTCCTTGGTACAAAGCTGTGGGCTGTGAATCCGCGTCTTTGTAAAATGCTATGCAAATGAATTAAGTACCCATTTATTGATTTTGTATTAATTAACTTTTTAAAGTACAACGGGGGGTATTGTTAACATGAGATAATGACCCATAGTGGAGTGCTTCTAGCCTCATATTGAAGATACAAGCTTTGGTTAGCGTGCCCCCTGGAGCTAGCTTAATTCTGTAATAAAATGAGGCGGAATGAATGACCTTATGATAACTAGCTCTTGCTTACACGAAGCTTGATCTTTATCATGAGTTTTGCTTTACATTACATTATTTAAATGCTATTAAAATAAGCTTTTGCCACAATGCTTTTTTAAACTAAGAGCACATAATGAGATTCTTCAGATACCAAATTAAGTGTGGTATATACATAGCTTGTTATTAAATATCCTTCTTAGAATTGATTGCTTTTTTGCATAGCTTTGTTGTATTTTTCCAAAGCCACAGTAAGCTTGTTTAATTTAATTGGTCTAAAACTAAGGTGAAGGAATAGCTTTAAATTATGAGTGTAATACCAATTCATAAGTACATTTCTTTAAACACAAATTAAAGTGTTTACAACTATTGCTGCATACCCCCTCTAATTTGGATTATAGACAATGAAGTTAGTGCGTGATTTTATTTAAAGTTTGATCATTATAAGTGTTTCCCTTAATTCAAGACACCTTTCATTTCCATTCAGTTTCTATTGCCTGCCTATTTATGTTTCTGTTCATTTTTACAACTGAATTTACTATGAATGGGCTAAATAAATAAAAATACAAATAAAATTAATACAATAAAAGCAAAGCTACTTTTTAGATTATATGAATAGACATAGAATAGAAATAGTCGCAATCAAACACCCTTGTGATTCCAGGTTTTAGATTTTTTTCAATCTGATGATGTACAGCTGAACTTGATAGACTTGTTCATTAAATACTTTCTTTTCTTCTCAGATAAATTCTATTTTTTTTTCAGAAAATCAATAAGTGGTTACTGGAGACGTTGTATGAAATGTTACATTTTCCTGCAGTAATGGGCCCATCTTTCTAAGGACTAATCTTTCAATTTCTTCATATAAAAGAATGTACTTCTTTCTTTCACTTGCTATGCGTATGTTGAAGATCACAATTGGTTCAAGAACCAGTTTCATCTCACGTCTCAACCGGGCAGGCTTCTGCCTCAACTCTCCTGGAAGCAGGTTTTGAAAGCATCTTTGTTCAGTGTTTAACCTGTTCTCCAAAGTCTCATAAAGCTGTATCCACACAGCACCCACCCACAGCACTGTATCTGTGCACTGACTTGCTGCAGTTATCTGGAGAGAATGAGCCTGCTGGAGATGACTTATTCTCACCCTCCCCTTGTTGAATTGTGCCTGTGGCCTCCCTGTAAAAGAATGTGTCTCTCCATTCCTCTCTCCACTTTGATATTAAGTGTACCTGACAATTGCTAGGTCATTCACTCAACAATACACCTCCATTTTTTTTTCTCCACAAAGCACTCTGGGCATGCATCACCAAATATCCCCTCTTATAGAGAAATGAACCTGAACTTTCTTATTTTTTCATTAACTGCATCTGCCTTTTCATTTTACAAAAATTGTAGCTGATAACCCTGCTGTTTTCCTGTTTTCCAAAGCCCTTTCCAGACCCCCCCTGAATTTCATCTTGCATATTGGCATGTGCCTGAAATCTGAATTACTTCCACCTAGTGTTCATTCACTTCAAAGATGTACACATTTGTGAGTGTCCCTATTACAGTTTGAAGAGGGACAAAGTATAATGCTACCTAGCCAGCTGCTCTCACAGAGTGGCCTACTCAAATCTGAGCACCACTTATAAGCAAGTGATTTCTTTATAGACTATATATGTCTAATTGCTTTTACTTCTAATGGGGTTTAATCACCGAAGTTTACAGTAAAAGCTATTTTTCAAGTTTAAAAAAAGAACAAAACCTTTATAATTCCTTATGGTGAGAATAATTACTGTACATAACTAAGACATTAAATCAAATTTAACATACTGATTGGAATATGCATGCTCTGGTTCAAATTTCACTTACTGTAAGTGGTAGATTATAGAAACATCTTGTTCATTTTTTGTCACCATAATTTGATCATAACCTAACTCCTTTGCAAAGGTTTAGCACTCCTAGTATTTCAAAAAGACAGCAAACCATGTTGTTTTGAAAACACAGTTATATGAAAGGATGAAGATTATGGAAAGACCAAGAAAAGATACTTGATTAAGGCAGTTTTCGCCTTTGCTGAGTTATACATAGTGAGTTTGGTATTCAATTCTCATATAGCAAGGTTTTACTCCAGTTTAAGAACTGCAGTATAGTGGGATTTCAGGTCTTGTTAAATGATAAGACACTGAATACCTTTGAAAAATGCTACATTGGTCCAATTAAACAAATCCGGTGTCCTCTATGGCCCGGAGCTATGTATCCTGTTACATGTTAACTATGCATATAAAATCTGCAGTACATCTTCAGTGTGCAGATACAGGTACACACACAGGGACAATTTGAAAATAACATTGAATATATTATTACGTATTATGGTGTTTAGCCTCAGGTAGGGTTCAGTGTGCGTTTTTTGAAGAAATCTTGACGAGTGTAAGTTGAAGAAACACAAAAAAAATATTTTTATTATTAATATGGATTTTGTATATTTTTATTTTTTGAATTTATATTACCTATTTCTTCATTAGAGGATTCATCTAAGGCTGTTGCTAAATTACCAGGGCTGTAATTCTTTCAGCTGCTATACAGTATCTGGATATAAACACCACATAAGCTCATGCAGTTTCTCTTCATGACATTTTGCCTGAACTGTCACTTCTAGGGAGATATTGTTGAGTGAAGAAAACAAAATTCTTGACCTATTTAAAACAAATCCCCCAGTGTCTTGTAAAAAAGTGTTTATCAGTAAAATTCTTAAATTTATTTAACCTCTTAATTTCGAAATAATTTAAGCAGGATATTTTTTATTACACCATGAAATTCAAGCTTTCTGCTCAGAACATTAGGTCTGGACCTTCACACTTATGTGTATTACACATTCATAGTTTTGTCAGTCCAAATCCGTATTCCCACAATCTCACACCTTTCATCTCAGGTTCGCTAGCAACAAGCTATAGCAACAAGCAAGTGACATACATATTTTAACACAGACTGGGGGGAGGTGTATAAGAAGTCCTTTCACAGTACTGTATTTTAAACACCTGCTGTCACAGTTCAAGTGGGTTTTAATAGACAATGGCCAGGGGCTGTGAAGAATTACTTACTGAACATTCCCAAAATATTTATCTTGCATTGGAAAAGCAAGACTGGTGCTGTTTACCTGCCAGATAGTATTTGAGATAACCAGTAATATTTCAGCTTCTTTCAGGTCTTATTATTAGAAAATATTGTACATTTTAAAGGGCCTTCATTAGCTTGACACAGTTGCATTAGGGACTCCATTGAGTCTGTATTGACAGTTTTATAAAGGCTGGAAACGTCTACCTGAACAGGTAATAGAGCCGTTGCCTGACTAACTGCTAATTTATTGGACTGATGCTTTTATCTAAAGTGACTTATATTTGCTCCCATTTATACAGCTGGGTATTTTACTGGAACAGTTCAGGTGAAGTACGGTATATTGCTAAAGGGTAAAACCACACTTTGTACCTGAACCCACAACCTTCCAGTTACAAGTCCAGGAAAATAACTTCTCCAAACTGCTGCCTTGAGACCTGTGAGAACAACTCATGTGCCTACTTATAGTACTTCAGCCACAGCAACTAAGGTCATGGCAGTCCCTGAGTATCATATGCATGACTGTTTTTTAAGTATGGTAGTATAACCATATGCTATAAGAAAGAAACCCATGATTAATTTTAAGCTTCTGCAGTACCTGTTACTTGTTTCTTCATAGTTTTTCATGTTAAGGAGGTATATCTCCTTGGTGTGACCTTGGAACACTACTGTAGTTGCAGTTCCTTCACAATTGTGCACAACAAATATAGGCATTATAAAGAGCTGAATAATTAAAAAGAAAACCTTCAATAATCAGACCAAAGGAGACAAGGTTACAGAAGACAGGCCATGAAATCTGCCAGTCCAGACGTCACTTTTAAGGCAGACATTGACAGACAGAATACCTGTGGGCGCATACACAAACAGTGTGTGGCACTGCACTAGCAGTGCGTGAAGACAGGATGGCTCAAGAACTCCACTTCTTACCCTTTCATTTTCCCCTCTCCCACTTGAATTGTGGAGATTAAGGCATTAGAACAACGTTCTAAAGAATTTATTTGACAATTGTGAGTGGCACACTTGAACAGTTTCAAGGACATTCTCCTCGCCTTGAATGAAGTTCTTTTAAGTCTCTCTCAAACTCTCACAGGTAGGATATGGTTCCATGCCTACAGTACCATTCAAGTACATTTTTAGATACTTGAAAGAAGCAGCCAGAGGGATTAATCTATCTGAGGAACAAATTTTAAAAATTAAAGAACTGTAATCAAGAAAAAATGTAACAAGAAAGGTTACTACGGTCTGTTTTGGAGAGCACACTGAACTAAACAGTGTCAGTTATTTTACCTAACTTTGCTTAATTATACTTAAAAATTTTCAAAGTAGCACAAACAGCATTAATTCACAAATCAAATTTTACAAGCCGAAAGTATTTTCAGCCTTTGATGTTTGAAGTGCCATCATACATTAATTTAATTTTCTACTGAGTTTTACTAAAAATTTTCTAACCTCTTCAGATAGTTATATTTATTTTGAATATATTTTAATGCATTAATGCCACTGGCTTGTTTTAGGAATCCAGTTTAATGTTTATGATATCCACTACTAAGTATAGTCTAAATTTACAGCTGTGCATCACAGATGGACCAAGGTACACATCTGCATGGATCCTCAAGAAGGAGGGAGACTTCATTTTTTTTTGTGAGGAATCCTTAATAAACGTGAAGCTAAAATAAGTCGGGAGAAATTGGTACCTTTTATGATGTCCCCTCTTGCTAAAGTGGAACCTTAGGGTAAATACTGCAGCCCTTAGTTGGAAGTCTTTTACCCGATAAAGCATGCAGTTGGGTTCAGCTGGTTTACCTGTCCAGATTTCTTACTTCTCTAGAGTTGGGATAGGCCTCTCAGGAGCTTAACAACTCTCTCTTAGTGGCTTTGCAAATGAAGTAGTTCATATGTAAATTCTCTTGGACAATTACATTTCCTTGGCATAGTGACATTAAACAGAATTCAAATCTAGCTTATAAAAGTGAGTTTTAATACTGGATTTGGAAGTACTGAACAGCTGCAAGAACTGATAACTTGTTCCACAGTTTTGGAGCAACACAACAGAAACCATGGCCTGTTGGGAACCTAACAGAAGCCAAAGTCTGAAAAGTGCCACTGATGTGGTATATCATTGTATGTAGGGTTAGCAGTTCACTGATGTTATCAGATGTTATCAGAAACCAAAGTATTCAGGACCTTAAAGATGAGTAACAGTATTTTGATTTTTATTCTGAAATCCACAAAAAGCCAGTGCAAAGTACTGTATGTACTTCAGTTTTGGTGTAAATACAAGTAGACAGTTTCTGAACTTGCTGCACCTTGTAGAGAACATGTTTGGAAACACCACCGGGTACTGCATTTTGGTGATCAAGCTGGGAGAAGACTCTTTTCTGCATCAGACTGTAGGAGATTTGTACATACACATGCAGACACGTGTTACGAAGATGAAACCAGGTACCTTCACAGCACTGTGAACATGAGTTTCAAATCCAAATCCAGGGTCAAAAATGAACAAAAGTTCAAATAATATAAAATGTCAGGCAAGTTTACTGCATATTACTTGTAGGATTTGTATAAGTACAGAAACAAAGTCTCAGATTAAAAAATGCTTTATTTTCAAAGTCTGCTAAATAAATGTTTCCTTTCTATGCCAAAATTTGACAGTTAAAAACTAATTAAAAGCTTCACATGAAAACAAATCCTTGATTATGACAAAGCATATAAACACTGAAGTCTTGATGTTTTTATAAATGTTTTCTCAAAACAAAAAAGTAATGCCACAAAGACTAACCTCCCTTTAATCATGCACCCCCAGATAAAAATCAGATTTAATATTATCCGCTCTTGAATGCTGGCAACAATGATTAATGCATAAGAAGGCTGCAAATGTTAGGAGCAGGCAAATGATGACAAAAACGCCAATACAGAAAGCAGACTTCCAATCCCCAAACCTTGCACCCCAGTTCAACCACAAAAAACGAAAAGCTCCACAGATTCAGTAGCTGGCTGGACCACTTAATGGAGAAATCCCCATCTATTTGTGTCTGTCCAATTCCTATTTTGTGCATTCTAATCATGCCTCTTTGCTGTCATAGGTATCTGCTGCCAGTGACCTCACAGTTCATCATGAAATGGCCAGCCTCCAGTTTCAGCCGGGTCTCTTCGGCCGTGCCACACTCTCGGAACCTCTTTTCAACCCGGATGGGCCAGTTCTAAGATATGCAGTGGTCCTGGTCCAACTACCAGTATTACCAGTCCATTGCAGGACCGTTAACAACCTATGATAATCAATCAAATTGTATCTGGTGTATAAAATTTGCTCGCTGTACAGGAAAAAGTCACAGTACTGTAAAGAACAAAATTTATTTTAAAATGTAACATAATCCATGAACACAAGAAAAATTCAAAGATACATTGTTGGGATGAGAGTAAAATTAACACCTTCTTAAAGAAAAACATGCGTACTTTTTTTCTGGTTAGAAAAAATGCAAAATGATTTTTGGTGCTGTCATTGAAGCATTTTGTTTGAAAAAGTTCACTTCTTTAGATGCTTTTCTTTTTCTGTTATAGAAATGAGGTTAAGGTTCACAAACAGGGAAATTCCAAGCTATACAGTGTAGTTCAAAATATTTAGAAATTGAAATAGTGTGTAGCTTACTCAAAATTACTTTTCTTTTTCAACATTCACCAAAACTAAAAAACAAATCTTGCCTCAATAATTTATTTTAAAAATAAAAGGTTTACTACTTTCCTCCTCAGTTTTATTAAACGTTTACAACTGAACAATATACCACTGTTGGTTCAAATATGGTTGGAATCAAACACTGAATGTTAGAAATATTGAACTTTTCTCAAATTATATTTCAGAAAAAAAAATTTTAAGTGTGAATCTACACTTTTAGGAGACAAAATTTATAGGGAATGTTGTTTAAGAATGCGTACCACAGCGCTTAGAGCTGTTACTACTTCCATAATAGCATCTTCCTCTATCTTCTGCATGTTCAGTTTTAAAGATACTCTGCTGGCACTGAGAGTGAGCAAATTCATTTGGGAAATACTTGAACCTTTTTTTCTTTAAGTTGAGTTTGTTTTTAGATACATGTATTTATTGTGTTATTTTACGTGTTTATATTATACATTTAAGAATACCCATGTTAAGGTGTTTATGAAGGAAAGGAGCTATTTTAAAATAGCATAGCTAAGCTTTGTGGGTAATTTGTTCAGTTTTAACTGAAATGCTTTGTGTTCAATCAGAGTGGAGCAGATTCTACCATGGAGCTTTAGCAGCTGTGCCCTGTATTTCTCCATTAAACGTAAGTGCCAGTGTAACCTTTGATAAGCCAATTATAAGCACAACCAGTTAAATAGTAATTGGTCAATTATTGAAACAGAAAATAAACTAAAGTAGAAAAATCTAATTATTATTTATAATTCCTGCAATATAACACACTTTCTGTATGTTAGTATTATACAGTATGTATATAAAATGTTGTTTTATATATTATTTATTATAATTTGCAAGTTCAGACAATATCATTGCTTAAAGTAGCAAATTATAATAGAGTTTTTATAACAATCCACATTCAGATGGAGGTGATCATAAATGTTTTTGCTCTCAATCCCTTTTTCCTTCTTCAGTGTCATTCTACAATTATGCCAAATTCATCTTTCCCGTGTACACGTAACTTTACAATAGTACCTTTTCTCAGTATGATTTTCAGTTTACATTTCAATAAAATGCTTTAAACACATTTTTTTCTCTTCATTTTATTTAATAACCCTTTATCAGAGTGTATTTATTATTTTCTTAAGGTTGACAGTACGGGGGTAATAGCAGATAAACTGATGCTACCTTCAAACACAAGTATGACTCCAATTGGGAAATCCCTGCAGAACTTCACTGCTTGTCTTCTGAACTGAAGTCTTTATACTGCATAATGGTTGCTTTTCCTCAAATAACATTACTGTCCAGGCTTGAATGAAATTAGTGCTTCCCAGTCAGCCCCTGACAACCTACAGTATGATGCACTCACATTTACAGCCTTGTCTTACTGTCTCTTAAACTGAAGATCGAAAATAAAATTTTGACATTAACCATGAACTCGTAAGATGCAAATGGTAATGGGAAAGCTATATATCTCTCCTTGAATAGTCTCTCACTGTGGCTGAAGTACTGCATTGTGCACTCTGGTTAATCAAAGCATTTGGTACACAGTCCTGCTGGTGTTCATCATTTACTACAGTATGTAACACGACCTTGAATTCCCATTTCCTTGGCTCCAGAAAGATATAAACATGAGTGTTGGCCAACTCTGAACTGTGCACTCTTCCAAAAATATCTTGACATACTTTCTGCTTCCTGTGTTACCTGTGCTCGACCAACTAGAACAAATCTCTCGTTGGACAGTGAAGAAGCTTGTTAAGCAGAAGGTGGTTTCTGAAACTAGACTAGATTTTTATTTAAAAATGCATAAGCATATGATACAGTCTGTGGAGCACTGTACATTGTAAACATCTGGAAACCTGAGATAAATGGTAAAAACTGTTGTGCTGAAAGTACAGGTAACTGGTCTGTGACTGGAAGAATTTAAAAGCTTAGCTTAAGATCTTGTTTTTTTAACTCCAGTCTTTTTGATATAATTTTGCTAACATATATACAGTGTGTGTAACACTATTTTATATGTAATCAATTCAATTTTTTTAGTTAACTTTTAGTCTTCATGGCCAATCAGTGATCACTGATATTCCTTGCTCTATACAGTATATTAGCAAAACATTTAAAAATATTTAGCTCAAAATAAAACACCAGCAAGATGCTCCACTTTTGTAAGTTTAAAAAAAGTTAATACACCTGAAACTCTGCGTTTTCTGTGAAAGCTAAATTGTGACACTAAAATTACATCCTTCACACACTGCTATCAAGACCAAGCAGTTTAAAGAATCTGTTTCTCAGCTGGAACCTGCTCTGCTACATAAAGATAGCGGTCAGGCCACGAAAGGTACAAGTTTGTTCGGCTTCTGCAGTCCTTCAGATTCTGATAACATTTTAAATCCACCTATTCCTGGCCTTATTTTATCATAATTTTCAAATATTACATCATATTGTCTTGTGTGATGTCGCAATGGTCAGTAATAGTAAGTCAAAGTGGTTTCCAGTTAACAACAAACGTACATTTTTCTTTTGGGGCACAGGTTTGTGCAGAGAACATACTGCATATCTTGATTAATGATCCTCATAGATTCTATACTAAGATTTTGTATACAGAAACCTTTGTGCACTCAACAAATATCTTTTTAAAGCTAATGTTTTTTTTTTTCAAAAGATGTTTTGGAGATAAAAGGCACAGTGCAAAAAAGTGCTTATAAAAAAGCAAGAGATGTGGTTATGCAGAGACAAATGGAAAATTAGTTAGGACTGAGGACATTACAAGTAAGGAATATGGAAGATGAAAAGGAAGAATAACTATTTCATAGTGCATTTTCATGGTACCTGCAGTTAGCAAGCAAGAAGGAGAAGGTGGCATGTTGGATTAATGTTCTGCTTTGCTTGATTAGCCTTCACCCTGCAGACCCTATTATAAACCTGCACTGATGAAAGGGAAGAGAAACCTTTTTCATCTGCTGAGTCTCCATTTATAGCAAACTGCATGATTCAGATAAAGTTAGTTAACTGCAGTCCTGGTAGTAAAAGCAGAGCCAGAGAGACGCTTGAATGAGTTATCTTGTTGTGCCAGGCTTGGGCTGCTGTCTTGGATCATACCTATGCTGTTAATAAGCATAGACACTTGTGCTCTTTCCAGCTTTCCAACATGCAATCTCTGTCTCAGCCACAAGCAAGGAAAACAAAGCTGATGTCGTATTTCAGCATTTAAACTGCACTAACTCGTCTGATCTTCCCTAAACATTGCAATGCAACTGGCGTCTAACCGAGCAATTCTCCCCAAGGCACGGAATGTGGTTACCGTTAGTTTACAGGGAGAAGATGAACCTATCCGACACAGACAGCAGGAAGACTGCAGAATAATTCAGCTTTCAAATCAATTTAAAAATGAGAAATAATTTTCCAATGCAGCTTTTTAAGAATAAAATGAAGATGTAAAATGTTCTTAACAGCACAATTCCTGTTTTTCTTTCTATCATACCTGCTGGACAGCAGGGGTTTTGTTAAGGTTCCAAGAACCTCATGACTAAAAGAAAACAACTTCTGCTCTCCTGTAACCTTTCATATATTTTTATGCTCTTATTTGCTGCTTCTAGCCTTCTCTATAAAAAGTCCATTCCTTTATTGTTGATAGTGTTATTAAAGTCAAAAGGAAGCAGAAAGTGAAGTAAAATGCTGCCTACGGATTATATATTTTTTAGTCCCAGCAAGAATTGAGTGATCTGAATTGATTTTATCAATATGTTTTTTCCAGCAAGGCTCAGAGACATATGACAGGTCTGTTCTGCCCATTAGGTGACTGCTGAGCTAAGGGACATGAAGACAACCGGCTGGTTGCTTGAGCACCAGTAGAGGTCTCTGGGACTCTTTGTACTCAAAGAATCGACACTAAAATACAGACATAAGCAGAAGGCTGCCAGGAGCACTTCCTCTTGTATGCTGCTATGATTTCTAATAACTAGGAAAAATACACTATCACTGATCAGAGCTGCCTTCAACTACAGAATACTGCATTATGTAAAATTGGTCTTCTTTCCCTCATTCTAGCAAGAAACCAGTGTCAATTCTCTTGGCTAATGTAAGGATGTTCCTTATATTTATCTTTAGAAACAAAGAAGCTGACAACCAAGCTTCCTTTACTAAACAGTCTAGCTGTCCTATTACTGCACTATCACAGTCTCAAAGCCACCTAGAAGAGAGGATGCTACCCCACTGCTTCTTTGATTCCTCGAGCAACGTACACTGAAACTACAGTAGCACATCTTTCTTGCAGTGAATTTCTTATTCACCTGATTCTCTGGGCACAGACTCAGATTCTCAGAAATACATATTTGTCACCCCCAATTGCAAAAGACCTCTTTTTGACCCTTGCATTCAAATGTCTGACCTCGGTCCAATCTCTTTGTACACCTCTATGTTCCATGGACAGGCTTCATATGCAGTTGTCTTTTCCCAGATTTAAGCAGAAAAACTGCCATGTTTTTTGCATTTCTGAGTATCATGTCTGAGTATGTGAACCACCAACTATGGATGCCTGTCAAATATTCCATAGCTTTACATTGGCATGCCTGGTACTGGTGTCACTTTTGGCAGTCTCTACCTGCTTTAAGAGTACAGTTCTCTGCTGCCTTTCAAAATAAGACTGGCTTCTTTGCCCTATAGTTTCTATCAAACTCTACCTTCACGACCCCTGTAACCATTTTGCACAATAAATGTAAATAACTCCAAGCAAACTATTGGGAAAAAATGTGCTGTTTATTTTTTATCTGTCTTGTCGATTTAGATCAAATCCAATTTTTTGTGCGATTGCTATTGTTCTCATGCTTAATTATTTTCAATTTGTAAATTTAAAACGCTTATGTGAGTGCACAGAAAAAAAGGTGATGCAATTCTGGTGTAAGCAAGGAAAGTATGCCTGGCTTAAACAAAAGCATATTCACATTCTTCTTACCAGCCCTCTCATTTCTGTGTAATTCATTTGAATTATTTTCACACCAACGAATCTCTGGGCAGTTTTTTTTAATGCTTTGCAAATTAGGTTCCACAAAAAGAAAAAAAACACATCTGATTGATTGTACTGTATGTATGCCACAGAAAGCAGATTGTCAAATGATGTTGATTTAAAGGTATGTACTGTACTGTACATCAGCAAATGAAAATAAAGAACCCAGTCACTGCCCATGATATCCATTTTTCCAAACTTTTTTTTTTAGTTAACTCTTTAGGGTTTATTTAAAAAGTACAAATACTTAAAGGATTACAGTCTTTATACCTTCCATTAAATGTCTGACCTTTTTTACATGAGAAAGTTTCTGATGGCACAAGCTCCAGGAGAGAAGACTGATTTCCTCTGAAAGTGCTTTCAAACTTTTTCTTTGCTGCTGTTGGTTCTGCCATTTTGGGGGTATTTTATAATACCCAGACCTCTGAAATCCTCCAAGTCTTGTTGCCTAAGTATTAACATTTGACATCTTATGTCAAAGAAACCAAGGTTCATCCTGATGCTGGACTCACATTTAGTACTTATCTTTCCAAAAGGGGAAAAAAAACATGACATACCATGACGTCTGCTCTACAGCTCATTTAACCTACGCCTTTGCCTCACAGAATAGACACATCCTAATTCATGGCTTTGTCAAATCACTTACACTATGTTTTCAGGTTATTCTCAACACACGAATAGAGGTTTTAAAAAAAGGTTAAACAAAAGCTCAGACAGATTTTTATGGGCAAAAAATAAAACTTGAAATAAGTAGTAAGGCCTGTCTGTTGAATTAGCCAATTTTAATTTCTTTGCTTTCCTAGGGATTGAATTAAGCAAGGTCCACTTGGCCCTTTTACATTCTGTTTGACCCTCTTCTTCATATTTTTAAACGATTTATTTAGCTATTTCTTGCAAACACCCTTTCTTGTGTCATAAGAAACACAAATCTTTGTCTTTCAGAATGTAGGATTCTTTCATTATTTTTCATTATTGCCAGTTCTGCAGGGAGAGGTAGGTAGTAAGGGTTTGAGGTTTTTGCAGGGAGAGGTAGGTAGTAAGGCTTTGATATGTCTGGGTATGATAAGCTTGAAATGCATGCAAACCTGAGCCATTTTCCCAGCTGTTATTTCACTGAATCTGCAGCATTTACTAGTCACAGGCTACTCAAAAGTGTCAATTTTGTTCTGTGATTGGTATTACATAATTCAGTGTTGGCTCAAAAAATACCATTTTAACATGCTCACAAAAATACACCTAAGTCAATTATGTTCGGCACGTATTACCAGGCTTTGCCATACATCATTTACTTTTTCAAATTCTCAGCTTCTGTGCAAACCTGCCCGAGACCAGCTTAAATAATTGACAGACTGATGTTGGGTTTTCGAGTTGAGATAATTGGGCTCTTTACTTTCTACTTATGATCCAAGTATCTAAGCATTTCTCAGATCATGCTCTGCAGAATTACCCTTGAACTTCCACATAGCCGTTATAATTAAGAAAATTTACTATGCAAAAAATAAAATTTGAGACACCTGCAGAGACCTGCCGAAGCTAAATGCAATCACACACTCCATATTAAATTAACTTTTTTCAAACATTACATTCCACACAAGAAATAGCACTTAAAATAGTGTAAAGCATTCTAAATATGTTCATCTGCATTCAGAATCAACTTAGATAAATATTTGCACTGATCCTAATTATGAAGATTTAAAGTTTTACACTTCAGTGGAAGTAACAGGGAATATAGAAGAAAATCCCCATGGAAAAGTGCTTTAAAAGCTGCTCGTATTCTGGTTATGTTTTAAATTTACTAGCCTGAAACTAACTGAGAGCATGAACCTGAAGGCAGCCAAGCTTGTCTCATGTTGGAAAAAATACAACTAATAACTTCAAGGAACAGATCGGCTTCCATTGGATCTGATCTAATTTGGATTTGGAGCCTAAATGAAAATAATTGATCATAATGAAAGCTACTGTGATTTGTATGGTTTAACCTCTCTGTAAATATATTCATACAAAATACAAATCCTATTATCTGTATTTTTAATAATAAAAAGGTTATAATGTTCTGCTAATAATGTCAAGAACCTTACTTGATCCAAACTCAGAACAAATTAAATACAGCTGCTGGAGGATTTATATCCTACGGGTGTCTGATACTAGAATATAGAAGCACATCATTCTTAAGGTTAATTGCAACAAGAGTTATGTTAAATTTATGTTAAATTAACAGGTTTCCACCACCGTCTTAGTGAAGTTGGTGACTCCAGTGTTGTTGTTAACAACCGAAATCCAATTTGAAATTGAAATCATAACAGTAGTAGTAAGTGAATGTTACCTGTAACTCTGTGTTGTGTTTTGAAACACAAGGAATGTCACAAGGGTAACTTTCTTCCACATGCATAACATTGATTGGTTAGGAGTCTTACTCTGCTGATCTGATCCTGAAATATAGGTATCCTTATTAATCAAGAATGAACTGCTGTTAATACAGTATGTTCCTTACTGGGGTATCTACTACAGTACTATTCAGTACTATTTGTCAATCATTTGTAGCAGGTCATTCAGAATTCTGCAACTTGTGTGTTCCCTAAAAGTACTCTCTATCAGCACATAACTCCTAAGCTCTATGAAATATACTGTTGAGTTTGCTTTCAGATTCTCCCGCTCATGTTTAAATGGACTAAATGGTTTAGTTTCAGGTTATATATTATACTTATCACAGGATGCTGATTCTAGCCTTCTTCCTCTACTGAAGATCAGGCACCACACAATGGTCAATTGTTTGTGCACGGCACTGAGTCTGTGGAACTCATTGTCCAAATCCATTAGGACAAGGAGACTGTCACAAGTTTTGAAACTTGCTTAGAGACATTTTTTTTCAATAAAGCTTAGAATGTATAATTTAGCTTTTATTGTTACGTTTGTTTTATTTTGCTTTTAATAAGAATATTACAGCTGCGGTTTTATACAGTGCTTTGAGTTTTTTTAATTTCATTAATAAAATGATATTATCATTGTTATTATTATACCATGGTAATGGAAGAACTTCTCAATGTTAAAGGTGTGAGGTGTGTCCAAAAATGTACACAGTTCATTCTTTGAATATTCCCATTGTGAAATGTTACAATCCACAATAGAGGCAACTATGTTGCAAATATATACAATAGATACAGTGCCCCACTCCTCATATGGAGTATACAGTGCCTTGCGAAAGTATTCGGCCCCCTTGAACTTTTCAACCTTTTGCCACATTTCAGGCTTCAAACATAAAGATATACATTTTTTATTTTATGTGAAGAATCACCAACAAGTGGGACACAATTGTGAAGTGGAACGAAATCTATTGGATTTTTGAAACTTTTTTAACTAATAAAAAAATGAAAAGTGGGGCGTGCAAAATTATTCGGCCCCCTTGCGTTAATACTTTGTAGAGCCACCTTTTGCTGCGATTACAGCTGCAAGTCGCTTGGGGTATGTCTCTATCAGTTTTGCACATCGAGAGACTGAAATTCTTGCCCATTCTTCCTTGCAAAACAGCTCGAGCTCAGTGAGGTTGGATGGAGAGCGTTTGTGAACAGCAGTTTTCAGCTCTTTCCACAGATTCTCGATTGGATTCAGGTCTGGACTTTGACTTGGCCATTCAAACACCTGGATACGTTTATTTGTGAACCATTCCTTTGTAGATTTTGCTGTATGTTTGGGATCATTGTCTTGTTGGAAGATAAATCTCCGTCCCAGTTTCAGGTCTTTTGCAGACTCCAACAGGTTTTCATCCAGAATGGTCCTGTATTTGGCTGCATCCATCTTCCCCTCAATTTTAACCATCTTCCCTGTCCCTGCTGAAGAAAAGCAGGCCCAAACCATGATGCTGCCACCACCATGTTTGACAGTGGGGATGGTGTGTTGAGGGTGATGAGCTGTGTTGCTTTTACGCCAAACATATCGTTTTGCATTGTGGCCAAAAAGTTCGATTTTGGTTTCATCTGACCAGAGCACCTTCTTCCACATGTTTGGGGTGTCTCCCAGGTGGCTTGTGGCAAACTTTAGACGAAACTTTTTATGGATATCTTTGAGAAATGGCTTTCTTCTTGCCACTCTTCCATAAAGGCCAGATTTGTGCAGTGTAAGACTGATTGTTGTCCTATGGACAGACTCTCCCACCTCAGCTGTAGTTCTCTGCAGTTCATCCAGAGTGATCATGGGCCTCTTGGCTGCATCTCTGATCAGTCTTCTCCTTGTCTGAGCTGAAAGTTTAGAGGGACGGCCAGGTCTTGGTAGATTTGCAGTGGTCTGATACTCCTTCCATTTCAAGATGATCGCTTGCACAGTGCTCCTTGGGATGTTTGAAGCTTGGGAAATCTTTTTGTATCCAAATCCGGCTTTAAACTTCTCCACAACAGTATTACGGACCTGCCTGGTGTGTTCCTTGGTCTTCATGATGCTCTCTGCGCTTTCAACAGAACCTTGAGACTATCACAGAGCAGGTGCATTTATTCAGAGACTTGATTACACACAGGTGGATTCTATTTATCACCATCAGTCATTTAGGACAACACTGGATCATTCAGAGATCCTCGCTGAACTTCTGGAGTGAGTTTGCTGCACTGAAAGTAAAGGGGCCGAATAATTTTGCACGCCCCACTTTTCATTTTTTTATTAGTTAAAAAAGTTTCAAAAATCCAATAGATTTCGTTCCACTTCACAATTGTGTCCCACTTGTTGGTGATTCTTCACATAAAATAAAAAATTTATATCTTTATGTTTGAAGCCTGAAATGTGGCAAAAGGTTGAAAAGTTCAAGGGGGCCGAATACTTTCGCAAGGCACTGTATACTCCACATGAGGAGTGGGGATGGTGGTGCAGTAGTTAGCAGTTACTCAAGTCTGGAATTGAATCCTTGTAGTTCTGGGATTCAATTCCAGACTTGAGAAACTACTGTATCTGTGTGGAGTTTGTTTTCCCAATGTTTGTATGGGTTTTCCTTTGGTGCTTCAGTGTCCTTCCACAATCCAAAGACATACTGGTAGGTTTATTGGCTTCTAGGAAATTTGGCCCTGGTCTTAGTGTGTGTTTGTGTCTGTGTGTGTGCCCTGAGATGGACTTGGGTCCTGTCCAGGATGTATCCTACAGTACCTTGTGTCTCTTGCTTGCTGGGATAGGCAAAAACCCTGTATTTGATGAAGCGGTTAGAAAATGAATGGATGAATATATATATATATTAAAAGGAGTAACTACTGAGGTACCGAGGTAAAAGAAGATGAAAAACACAGAGGTCATTGTTTTGGTTGCTTCACAGATGATTTAACTAAGTACTTATGGACCTATGAGGCTGCCACATAAAATACCTGAATATTGGTCTGTCATTGAAAGTTTTTTTTAAATTTTTGCATCTAACACCCCTTTCTGATATCCCATTTATTATATGTCTTTAAATTAACAACTTATACTTTTAGATTTTTAAATCATATTATCTTTAAATAGTATGAGGAACCAATATTTTCAAGCTTTGGTTACATATGTTGGATGCGATACTTTGCTTCAGATTCTAATATTATACTTAATATTTCTTAGCTCACATTAAAACCACAGATGTGCTTTAAAGAGAATCTACCTGGCATGAAGCCATGAACGGAGCCTTTTCAGCTTCAGTGGCAGTTCAGACCTCTGGCTTAATTTTAAAATTAGCTCCCCTTTAACAAAGACATTTGGCTGTTATGACTTTGTCTGTCAAGTCCTGTGAATACAGCTTGAACCTGGTGCCACCTCTATTGCCCATGTATCTCCAGTTGTGAACCCAGGCTGTTACACCACCAATTCTGCTCCACAGTCCAGACTCAACCATTTTGAATAAAAATTATAACCGACATATGGTCAGTTATATTTTTGACTTACTGTACCTTCATGCAGAGTTCTGAGTTAATCAAACTGATGGCAAGGTACATGCATATGAGATTTGACTAAATTAAAATTCAAGGTCCACTGATCCTGGATTTCTTGGACATCCGAAGAATTTCATTAGCAAAAAATAAAATACATCCCAAAAAGAAATCTTCAGAAGATACAATGACCAACTAGCTCTAGCATTAGAAGCAAATCTTAATAATGATAAAATGATCTGCATATGCACATAGGATAAATCACTGTATAATTGTATTATTGATTTTAATCACTGCAAGTAAAACTAAAAGATCAATATGAGTGGTAATACACTAGTATTCTATTAGGCAGCAGCAGACTGATTTTCAGCAGCAGGAAAAAAAAATCAACTGGTAAAAAATGGTAACTTGTATTTGGTATTCTCAAGGAAGAGTACACACTATATGGCCAGTGGCTCCAATAAGTATTTGCATATACTATTTAAAGCCTACAAGCATATTGTAAAGTTAAAGAGAGATTGAAAAAAGTTACTTCCTTGAACTATGAGTTCTATTTCTCAAAGGGCATGCACTGATGTTTAATTGAACTCATCCTTCCTCACAGGAAATCCCTCTGGACAACAAACATTTGGAGATTTGTTCCCCAAAGGGAAGAAGTATGTCTCGGGCTAACTAATAACTAACTTCCAGTCTGCAATGACTAATGAGCTTGGGGGATTCGATTGCCATTACCCCAGAATAAAAAAAAAAAGAAGAGTGTCTTTGTTATACATCCTATCTACCTGATTTTCCCTTTTGCATTCCGGAAAGACCTGTCTGTCACTGGTGATTTCTATTAACAGATGGTAATACTTGTTTCCAGCACTGTGCCAGCAGATAGTTTTCACCAGCGCAACAAACTTAATGCAGATCTCTAAGTTGGGCTGGACTTTCATTCTTACCATACTACAAATGAATGGTATCAGAAGCAGAAAACATATTCATGCAAATGTTTTTTTTCTAGTTGTACCAGCAGACAGTCTGTCACATAAATTAGGCACAGAGAAGGGGGAAAAGAATAGTGTGGAAAAATAAATCCATCAAAGTACAGCTGCATATTTCAGAGGACAAAAAAGACATGATTTACTCTCTGAAATCAAGAACCTATTATACTGCACTGGCATGGAATTCCTGTATTCTAACTACAAAACCAAGGATTTCAATTTTGGACTTCTGGCCAAAACAAAATGTATGTAATGTATGAGTAACAAAGGTAACAAACCACCTGCAATGTTTTTCCTGTAAAAATGGCTAAAACTAAGCTGCACTTTGTTATCCTGGACAATGCTTCTTAACGACAGCATTTGTCTGAATATCTTAATTCCAGCCATGTGCATTCAAATGAAGCAGGCTCCAGGCAACTCATACACTGCAGAGGCTTGTGGTCCCTTTGTACAGTAGTTAATCAAGGAAGAATGGTTGGCAAGCAAGTGCATTGTCTCTGTCAATAGGGTAACAAGCAGAGAGGATGTATATCGATGAATGAAGTAATTAAAGCACTTGCTCTATGCAATGTACAAGTTCTTCTCTAGATGAACTGGGAGATGGCAGGATGGAGTGTCCCTGGGGTGATGACAAAGCACTGAAAGTATGGGGCTATTACATGTCAGCATCAGAAGAGCTGACAAAAGTCAGCTGAGAATGAGCACAATCTTAATGACACAACAGTAAAGCAATACAGAACTACAGATGTAATTTCAGAATCTAAAACACGGGAGGTACTATTAAAAGGGAACTACAGTCCCAATTTCTCAGACCGATTATTACATGTCTGTAACACATTAAATTAATTGGTGCTATAGCAACATTTTACAAATTCTGAATTAAATACAAAATTGTGAACTTTATGAAAGTATTGTATGGCCACCATTGTTGTCACAAACTGCTGACGTGACGTGAAGCGACCCTTCCTGCTCATTAGTCACTGTAATGACTAATGTAATGCTGATGTACGAACGAATAAATACAGGTTGTGGAGCAGACATTTAACTCCAGCAATTTTATAGCATGGTCTGCATTCAGAGTTAACAAGTAGGTAGTATTTGCTGTAGAGACCATTTCGAAATTGAGAGAAATATTTCACTTGGATTCAAAGAGATGTATTCACAAGCCCGCTTGTTGACAATATACTAAGGCTGCTTCACATCACCGGAAGTTTTGTTGCCTCGTTCTGAATCGTAGGACATGGTGCTGCACATACCTGGAATTGTAATCTATTTTGTGATGTAAATTGGAGGTTTTACACATTACTGTTATGTTCCACATCCCTCCTCTAGAGGGCGCTCCTACCCCTTTCGGTTATGATTAGTTTCTATTATTTCCTGGTGCGTCTCGTTTGGTTTTTGGTTAAAAGCCTAGCGTCTCTGCAGTTCCGGGCTCAGTATTGGAAGATGGACGCCACAAGGCTCGCCTATTTTCCGGGTTGTCCGAAGGCAGGCCTTTTCCCTGGCGTCCTGACCGCCTGGGCCCGGGATTCAGAGCACCTGGTCCCGTTATGTTTTTAGTTCCTGTTCCGGTTCTGACCCGGTTCCCATTTTTAACCGTTTGTCTTGGATGGATCTCCCGGCTCTTGGATTACAGACTATGCCCCGACTTGCCTTTTGGATTTCCTTGGACTTGGTTGCTACCTCATTTCCCTCGTGCACCTGCTCACTACAGTCACCTCCCCCTGTCTTGTCAACCCATCCTAATCCTGTTGTACCTTCCTCTGTCATCTTTTATGGATTATACCGTCCACATAGGGTCTTTAATAACGCACTCCACGGGAGTCAAAACTGGCTCCCGTGACAATTACTGTGAACTTTTTGCATTCATTGTGGTTTGAAATGCACTTATCAATGCAAATTCTTTCTAACCCCAAAATACAAAAATAGCATTGCAGTCTCATTCCGAAAGAGACAATATTCTAGCATGACAACATCCTTCTTCATGTAGCTTCATGCTTCATGCAGCTTGTGCAACATCAACTTTCTAGTGAGATAAGAATATGACAGTCATGCCATTTGTGCCCTACTGACCAGTCTTGAGCCCAGTTAAATATTTGTGGAATAATCTCATTGCCTGGAGGGGGGGAGTATTATCAGTCCTGGCCTCCCCAGAGGATAATTTTCTCAGACTGGGTTGTTTTCGTCTCATCTTCTGCACTCACATGTTGGTGTAAAATATTGTCAACTACTAGAAAATCCTGGAGAGTTCTCTGTGGTTGTTGTGAAGAGTGCTAGAGCAAATAAAATGATTGAAAAATGATTGAATGGATCAGAATCCCACAGGACTGCATCTGTAACCTGGTGCAAATCATTCACCACAGATGTACAGCTTGTACTTCTTCTAACACTTGCTACTAGCCTGTCACTTTCACAGTAAACCCGCAGAAAATAAAATGACAGGGCAACTGCTATAAAAAGAATTGTCATTTTCCACAAAACTTTGTGAATATGTTACAGTTATAAGCGATATTATGCGTTTCTTTTAATGCTACACTGATGGGCGAAGAGGACATAATCATTTTAGACTGGAACATAGGCCCTGATCCAAGTATCGAGTATCCAAAGGCACTGAAAAAGGCAGCCCAACACACTTCTTGAGAATCAACAATGAAACATGGAGAATTCGAAACAACGTTTAAGTGCATTTAAACCTGAAAACAGAAAGCACTTTTTACAGAGGGTTGTGGAAGCTTTTAACAAAGCCATGATGTTGAAGCTGTTATGCTGGCTTCTAAAACAAACACTGGAAAGCTTGATTAGTTAACTGTCTCTAACTGAATTTGAACTCAAATACAAGATGCCTATATTTATGACTGTATGTTCTGTGAACACTGTATATAGCATAGGTGTAGAACACTTTGCTGTCTATAAGGGTTCAAGATCCATTACTCTAGTCTTCAGAACTGTTTTCATATTACTGTGAGGCGGATGTATTAATCTCTGAAGCATTTTCATCATTTTAACCTTAGGAATTTCTTTAGCTTTCATCTCCTGTTGTCTGACTCCTATTAGACATCACTGTTCAATCTCTGCCAGTTTGCTTTAGCAATATCTGCTGCTGCCAGCAAAGCAAAGCCTGCTTTTCTTTCTAAAGCTGTTAGCTGGGACACTGTCTTCTCTAATGCAGAGGGTTTATATTAACATAGACAGCAATGAATGCAAATGAGACACTCTGCCATACGTTCGTTCACACAAAAAAGAAAAAAATGTTTTCCTATGAGTTAAAGTAAGGTTTCAACTTTGGTCTTCTGCAGTATAATTCCCTTGACAGCCTTCTAATTTGTTTAATATTATCAGCAGGGATCCATCATATTACATGAAATGTGGAGCACATTATTATTAAAAAGAATAGTGGAAGCATCTATAAAGTTATGCAGTATGATGTTATTTGATTTTCAGACAATGGAGTATTCAGTATATATTTGACTGTATTTTCTGGATCAGGTCCATTTCTCATAGTTTTGTTGTAATAGTAATCCAGTTATTAAGGGGTTCTCATCCAGATTCAAATCTATTGTTTCTAGTTTGAGGGAAGATTAAGATTAATAAAAGGTCTGATTTTATGAAAAACACAGTAATCACAATGTTCAGTATAGCATCTACAGTAATTGTGTAAAAAATGGTCCTTTCTTAACATTCTTAAAAGGCTTTGATTTTTAAAAGCAATATTTATGTGAACGGAGCACAGCTAACTTCTCAGAAAAATTTAATTTTAAACTGACATTTTCATTTCATTTTCAATTTTGAGAACATCGCTTCTTGGAAAGTACTTCTGAAATGCAGGAGGTGCTTTAATTCAGCTTAATACCATTCTATATTGAAATATATTTTTCTCTGTGTTATGTTATACTAAGTGACCTTGATCCAAATAGACCAAAAATGACCAAACGAAGATCACCTTTGAAACGGAATGGTAAGATCATTCATTTTGTCAAAACACTGTATGAAATTGAGAATTGAAAACTCAGTAGTGAGAATTTTTTTGTATTTGTTAACACAATGCAAAGAGATAAACTGGATATATTTTGTCATCCCTATGACCTTGGTGGAATACTTTTTTGAGTGAGACATCTCGCTTGCAAACTCAGCTGTATCTTGATATTTCTTTTTGACAACATTGATAAACAACAGTTTTCTACAGTACTGCTACTTTCAAACTAGCCATGTGATGTAATATTCTCTAGTACTCTCTAGAAATGGCCTCTTTTATGGCTGGCCAAACCAGAAACACGATAAAGAATTCAGGTCGAGAGATTTTCTTTGTCTGTTCAGACAGTATTTTATTTATGAGGCCTCTGAAATAAAAGTATTATAACAACTGGTACAGCTGAGCTCTTCTTTGGGATAAGAGAAATTTATGCCTAACAAGACAATGCTGAGGAAGTATTCATTCATCTGTGGATCACTAAAGGCTTATTGAACCTTGGCTCGTCTTAAACTGTATGAAGGAGTACCAGGCACGGAGTCTACTCATATGAATATTTTCAGAGGTATAAGCTCAATATAATATATAGATGCTCAATGGGTATCTGTTTTTTTCCCATTTGTGTCACACGGAAATATTTGTTGTCTTTGAACAGGTCATCAATGCCATGGACAGACAAAAAACCTGAGAGAATTAAAATGCATCAGAAACATCCTTTTAAGTAATCTTCCTTTGAAAGCCTACCGGCTCTCCTGAATCTACTGTCTGTAGTATGGCCTTCAGCACAGTTATATTGCCTCTGGGTCTTAGCATCTCCCCTACTTTTCAGTCACTTGTATTACCATGTGAAAAGAGTGGTCAACCTTGAAAATAAGGTTATATCCATGTCCCTGTGTTAAGTCCCCGTATGTATCATTTGAAACTATGTGTGATTTAAATGTTCTGCATGTCAAACTTGACTGCAAGGATCTTTGACGTGCTGAGGCAAATCAGAACACTAAGATCACAAAAGCAAGTTGTTTGAGCAGGGAGTAATTTCCTCTCTGTCAAAGCTGCGATGATAACTGAATTAAATAAATCATGAGAATGATGTGAAGAGAATCTCCTTCACAGCATGCAAACAAAAAGGTGGAGCTACAGTTAATGGCAAGGATTACACATTGACACGAACCTAAATTTAGTTTTAAAAGGGATATTCTGTACAGCAATGAGACAGCTGTGTTTTTAAATTCTATGTGCAGGAGGAAGAAGTAGTTCTAAAATCTAACAGAGAAGGATGTATGAGTCCTACCTTGAGGCAGTGCAAAGCTATTGTATTGGGCTGCTCTGCCCCTTTTAAGAAATGGCTGCATTGAGATCCTCAGATCAATTAGCTACTAGCATCCAAATGGGCAAGATGTACTGAATGGCCTCCTCTCGTTTGTAACCTTTCTTATGTTCTTATACAGCTGAGGGGGCCAGTAAAACACAGTGATTAAGTAAAAGAGAATGGGTTTTAAAACCTCACTTACTACACCTGTTAGACTTGTTAATGCTGCATTTCTGGAGAATATAGCAATTAACATCTGTCACTGTTGTGCTGATGCCCTATAAATCCCTTGGCTTAGTATGATATGGGAGGAGATAAAAGTAGAACAGTTAAACTAAGAAGAAGGAGGCACTTGGTTACAGCAGTCAAGGACTTAGTCTGACAGTTAAAAAGCAAATGTACTGGATTAGAAGTGCAGGTGTCATGTTGTTGCATTATGTATTCTGTATGGTTGGTATGTTGAAATCAAGACATCAGTAGTTAGACGGCCCAGTACTCAACATGTACAATTTAAATTCTATTACTGATAAGATGTAAGAACTCTCTATTTTTTTCTCCAGTATTTTATTCTCTGAACCACATAAAAGGTCTGATATAAACAAAGTCAAAAATTCAAACACAGCAATGTTCCCTCTAATTGTTAATGGCCTGTGTGCGCACAAATTTCACGTTTTGCAAATTTTTTCCCCAGTGACAAAAACTTGTGCGCACTAAATTGAGTGTATGTAAAATTGTAAACTTGAAATTATTTTTGTTAAAATAGTAATTCTCATAGAAGCGTGGAGATCCAAAAGACCGGGACAGCGATTCAATGAGTGTCGAGCAAGCATGAGCAGTGAGGTACGAGACTACGAGAGCATAGATATCGATGATCGAGTAGCATATCGATATCGATTTTCTCGTGGTCAATTTACGACCATGTTTGGTTTATTATTATCATATTTTTGGGGGAATTAAATTTTTTTGTGTGCAGTTCAATTTCCTACAGTACGGAGGCAAGTTTCTACTTGAAATGCAGTAATGTGGCTTAAAAAAATGACTGTATCCATCCTTCACCTGTCACGCCTGCAGCATTCCCACATCCAGAGCCCATGAAGACTAAGTAGGGCCGCCTGTCTGTGTGTCTGTCTCCCTTTTAATCCAAGTCCAAATCATCCAATGAATCCTCCAATTAGACACCACATTTAAGTCCCGAAACCCTACTGAACCCGTGCTCTGACATTGAGATACCTACAGTAGAGCCATTCCCCATCTGCCTTAGAACTTGCCTTTGCAAGATTCTGAATCTCAGAAATGCTGCTATGTTTTGTTTTCCTGTTCTTCACCTGCAGTCAGCACTGGTTCAAGCAGAGTCAGCCTTCCCAGCCAGCCTCAACTCGCCAGGTTTCCCATCAACCTCAACTATCCAGGCTTCCAAGTCAGCCTGCTTCCCTGTCTGTCTGCTTGCATCTACCGGCTCCTGTTCTCTCACCCTTCAGACTTCCAAAGCCTCCTGAACCAATTAGAGTCCCACCTGTCATTCTGACCCACAGTGTACAATAACTGGCCACGGCATCACCCATACTATCCATAAAATGTTTTCATGCATAGTAACGTTAATGTAGCAATGTCTGCTAATTAAATCGCGAAATATTTCTTTCGAGTAGTACAACATTAAATTGGACAACATGTAAAGCTGCTTTTAGGTACACTTATAGATACTACTACAAACAACACAACTTCCTTCTCAATGGAATTTATTTATTGAAGTATATGTTGTAAGAGTAATTTACACCAAAAAAAATAATTAAATGTAATGGTCGGGAGTGCTAGAGAACAAGAAGGTTGTTGGTTTTTGCCACTGCATATATTCAGCCGCTTTGCATTTTTATAGTCTCATAATTTATCCGGAAATCTATAAAGTATGAAAAAACACTATCTTAAAATCTTTATACCCCATTTTCAGAGACTTGTGGATTTCTGAGTCCTAATTGTTTTCATGTACAGTTAATTTGATTTTATTATCCATTATTTCCACTTCACTGGTAAAGAAAGTATACCCCTCCATGCTCAAGAACCATACTTTGGTATGGAATGTTACTTATGTAGTAACAGTGGAAAGCCAAGCTCTCCTGAATGCCAGAATATAATTCCACTTAAGAATACATTTTTAGAACTTGGCCACCAGTTATTTTGTTCTTTTCTTTGCGTGAGAACGAGGTTGTGTGGCTACAATGTCTCTAATAGGTCAGACTACTACAGTGTGTTCTCACACTTTTCAAGTCATTGTTGACTCAGTGGGAGGTCACGTCAAGCATGTAAGACAACAAACAGCTCTCCTACACTCGGGATGTTTTGGTCCATGGTCTGGTAAATTTAACCCCAAAACACTTTCCTTGTGGTTTCAGACTTGTTGGAGCACTTAGCCCTGTAGTACACGGACTCTAGGTCAACATCATAAAATGACCGCAGTAGTACAGTAGTAAAGCAAAATCATTTCTGCACCTATAGTCAATTCATCTCTAAAATATGGTTTCACTATACTACATTATGCTTAAACTACACTATATTACACATTCTTACATTTTCATCTATCAATCTAATTATAATAAATATATTAATATATGGTAAATAGAATGTAAACAATTAAATAGAACTCAGAGACCTTCTTCAACTACAACATGGTACAAACACAAAAGAACCACAACAAACATTCTCCACTTACAGTACAAAGTCATTTTAAAATCTTCCAAGCCAGAAAAACAAACCTCATTGTTGGTGTACAGCCT
Organism: Lepisosteus platostomus; assembly: GCF_059453375.1. Lineage (NCBI taxonomy): Eukaryota > Metazoa > Chordata > Actinopteri > Semionotiformes > Lepisosteidae > Lepisosteus > Lepisosteus platostomus. Next base: position 24,907,056 of record NC_142621.1, on the reverse strand, counting down.
TTATTGAGGTAAGTTCACGAGACCTATTTCATTTCACATATCTTTTTGTAAATAATGTGATTATTTTGCCCCTCAAAATTTTTAAATTCAAAACGTTTACATCCCCAAATGTTTCTAGAAAGCTTTCTATTGTACTATATTAGTAGCAACCAAAATAAGCCTTATAGCATTAACAGAATATTCACAACCTCAGGTCTCATTAATGAGTGAACTACACTCATAATATAATGGTAGTAAAGATAATTTCAATCTACCTCTAAGATACTGTAGGTATGCCTTATTTTACACTTTACCTCCATTCACATAGGCTTTTATGATAAAGCTTTGGAAATGCCGCAGAAAAAGACATGTGGAGCCTCAAATCATGCTCAAATAATTATTTTGTTTTTTAACTAACAATTTAAAACTAAAGACGGTGCCCTTGACAGTCAGCAACTCTCTAAGGATGACAACAAGTTCACAGGGCAATAACCTGAACTACTGAACTTTGTTTAGGCTTTTTCTTTAAAAAAATGATGAGTCTCTTGAAAGTTTCAAGTTCTAATAAAATGCAACTTTTAAGTGGAAGAACAAATGTAAACCTCTATAATTCCACTTATTTATGCGCTGTGATAAATCCAGCAAATATAATGTTCAGAGCAGCTGTGTGGCTTTGTAAAAGGATGTTTACTGGTAGTGGCCAACCGGCTTTTAGGTAATTACAACTTTTATTTTAGCCTCTTAGACAAACAGTGACTTGATGTAACCCCACAAGAACCTTGTTTTATTACTTCTACAAAGGCTTGCTTTAGTTTCCCCAGAAGAGCTGTGTGGGGGGCTGCTTTGTTCCAGAAACCTCATGCAGATAAGGTTTAAATTATTAAGGGAAATATTTATACAGATTCTGCAATATTCCATGTTCCCTTCAGCCACCCTCTCAGTCACACGGGAGGGACAATAAACTTCCCAAGCTGAATGGCTAACTTCATTAACTGACTAAGGCAATAAAACCCAGGCTAATGAGATTACTTGCACCAAGTTTACAAACACGTTTAGATGCATATCTTTGCTGCTTCCTTTGCATGCACAAATGCCACACAAGAGCTGATTTAGAACAGGTATCTCATTACATGCTAACTTAACCTTGTTTTGCAGTTTGACAAGTCCTCGAATGCCAGCTTTATTGAATTCTGGAACATGGCTTGTAACCTGAGCAAAGCAATAAGCCCTGAAACTGGGATGACAAAAGCCAAAACCGGGGGACTAATCTTCAGGTTGTTTCGATTTGCAAAGAAACTCAGGGAAGAGTGTAAATGCAATTTAGTCTTGCTGCACTATTAACAGGCAATTAAACAAAAATAAAGAAACAAACACTGTATTTCACTTCCTTGTAATATCAACAAGATGGATAACTGCATTTCAGACATTATTAAGACCTGCTCTGATAAATGTCTGTCAAAGGATGCATTACAGGTGTGGCAATAGGCAATTTTGCGATACAGTTATACAGCAGGGACTTCACAGAACATCTTTGTCTCTTTCATCGGCTATGACATAGTTCTGAAGGGGATTGAGAGGCATAACCTTTGACCTTGATGATATACATTTGCCAGGCATGACTATGATGTTTTGTATCGGTAGTCCTCTTCGGAAGTCCTCAATTTATACTCGTTACTATTCCAGGGAGCCTTTCCTGAGCAGAGGAAACAGTTAAGCTGTCACCATGAAACGGGACATAAAATGTCCTGAGAACATTCGGGTCTGCAGTTGGTGAAATTGATGAAAATAATCAAAGGCCTGAAAACAGCTGCAAATGGGTTTAGCATTACAAAATTAAGCTGACACAATGTGATAGAAGCTGTCAAGATTTCATCCATAAGGAGCAAGTATTTTAGATTTGGTTAATCCCAGCAATGTGGTGCTTTTTCCAATGATCATCTTTTTTTTTCTTTATGGAATGGACTTACTCAACAGTATAAGTCCACTGTCATACAAATAAACCAGCAACTGAAGTCAAAAGAGCTTCCAATGGCTAGCTATTTAAAAAGAAAACAAAATATTTATACACTACGGCATTTAATGAATCATCCAGCTACAATATATGCCATACAGTTTTTCATTGATCTGCAGTAACATAGAACAGTTTTGGTTTTCTTATAAATTCCCAGTTTTTTTGAGGTATACAGATTTCACCACAGGGTAACTGTAAAACCAAAGGCATACAATATAAGAAAACACAAATACAAAGGGTGTGTGGACAGCATCTTGGGAATGTACTGTATGAAAATGTTAATATATTTTCCCTTTTCAAACTGCTTATTTGTAAAAAACAGCATCCTCCTTAACCACTGTATTTTCACAAAACTCATATCACCCCGTTGACTGTGCTATCTGCATTTGATTCAAGCTAATTTCAAATGCATTGATAATTGTCCACCTGAGTTGAATTCAGTGTAAGTTCATTACTTACTTATTGACCGAAACAAAGTTTAAAAATAGGGAAAAACAAATGTCCTGGAAAAAAATCTTAATGATAAGGAAGTGTGTTTGGGTGCTGTAATTGCTTAAGACTGCAATGTTTCAACCAATGGGCTTCAGATATTTGTGGGATGTGTCTTTCTGAGTACACTTCCTGTTTCAGTAGTTCATCAAAATCCTAGCTGGTGGAACATACAGACGAAAGGTATTGAGTTTATTTAGTCAACCTGCCTAGATAAAGGAACAGCAGCCTGCTAGTGAGGAAAAGGTTAACTCGACCCCATCTCTCTTCACAATGAATGAGCTAGGGAGCTGCTGCAAGGGTGAAGATGAGATAGAGAGTAGGGTATCGGAAAGAAGAGCAAAGGCTTAGAAAGTGACATTTACATGTAGGAGAGAGGAAGCGGGCAGGATAAGAAAGCTGACCTCCTCCTGAACTTGATTTAAAAAAAAAAACATTTATTAGTTGTGTGAGTACTCTCAGAAATTCAAACTTTTTCTGGAACATTTAGTTAACATGAAAAGTAAATAAACGACAACTAGAAGTCTAAAACAACAGTACTGTTAAAGGATACATAAGGATACAATAACGAGACAGAGATTTTTCTTTTCTCCTTTAAAAACTTTTGGAGTGACAGTCAAAAAAAAAACAGGTGAGGTAATTGGTACACCAAGTGCACACGGTGAGCAGTGAAGACATTTCCACCCTATGCAACAACTTAAATGCAACCAATAAATAATACATTTGTTCAAAGTGGTGGCAAAGTATAATAATTTTTTCCAATTCTTCTAAACTACAGTGCTCCTGAAAACCTACATACACGAGCCTATACCATCTTGCTGTCAAATGCTTGACAAGTGCTGTATCTTAGAAAAACAAACAATGATCTGCTGTATATATGCAGCATGGAATATCTGTCACATTGTTAATGAAGGGCACAGCAGAGGTTGAGCTGTTAGATTTTCCGCTGGAGGGAGCAATTTGTCCTGTTGCATTACCAAGATACACCAGATGGTGGTGATCATGGCACTCCCTTCAGAAATCGTCCAATCTGCTTGCTCTTGCTTTTGTAATTCATTTAAGTATGTTAGAATAATAAGTCCCAAATACTTAAAAGCTTGTGACAAGGCCATAGAGAATAATGTATACTTTTTACCCACACCATCTCCTCCTCACAAGTTCCAGAGCTCAATGAAACTTCCCTTTCAATATATCAATGCCCTTGTACTCAACAGGGGTAAACATATATTAACATATTTATGCTTTGCCTTAAAATGTGACAACACAAAAATGTAAATAGCCTCAATAGAAGCCTTGATCACACTCTCCTTTCACACACCATTTCAGCTCTGTAATTACAATGCTTAATGCGGTCTCATAAGGCCATATTGCTTTTTGATGCTCAAAAAAGTCCTTTGTAAAATAGGCATTTTAATTTAAACTAAGCACATTAAGAGAGATGTGCTGGTACACTCAGTAACAGCACAGTCCCACACAGGCACAAAAACAAAGGTATTTTATACTGAGCTGGTCATTGAGAATGTTTCTTCTGGAATGCTACACAGTGAGATTTGATGCTTTCTCTGCTGTGCTGTCTTCCTTTGTGTCCCTGGCAAGATGAACATACAGTCTCGGCTTATGCAGATGTGTGCATCCCACACACTGCACAGAATTTTAAATGGGGCTCACAAAAAAACACTAAACCCATCAAGGTTTCCCCCTAATTTCTTTTCAGATTGTGCTGGCTGTAACAAAACCCATATTTCTAATCTGCAGTCCCCTCATGCTGCAAGCGACAAAAGATTCAGTATGCTTCTCAAAAAAGTCTTCTGATGTTTAAGAGATTTCAAGTCAGAAGGACACTTGCCCACACACTACTGCTGGAAATTAGATATGGTTTGGCTTCTTGTCCTGGGTTACATACCTCCAGATTGTGATAAACCCAAAATAGGTTACTTTGAAATATCCTTCTTATGGGGTAGAAATGTATGTTCCCTCACTACCTACTGAATAAACAAATGGCCTGTGAACATAGATCAAACCAACTTTTTACATAAATATAATCACCTTCAATTGCCAAATAAGCATGAAGAAATTGTACATGTATATTCTGGACTTCCTTTACTTTTTCATTCTTAGAGATAGCTGTACGATGAAGGGAATGTTAAAAAATTGGTTGACATGCTGAGAAGAGTTCCTGAAACCCTGGAACAATGCAGCCTGTGTAAGTACTGCCCAAAGATGCTTTAGGAAAATCCAATAATTTTAAATATATTTCCTTTAAAAATTAAATGAGGAAGCTTCCAAAATTAATTATTTATTCTAAAAGTGACTGTATCCCTCATGGTACTCTCATAGGATTCTGATGCAAATTAGAGTGTCTCCTTAAAATAGTTTCCTCTAGAGTGTTTCTTCAGGAATAGTGGAATTTCAGTAGAACATGCAAAAGATTATGCAATGATGGAATCAGGATCTACTGCATAACAGACTGGACCTAATCTGAATATATTTTTATGCTACTGAAGGGGTAAAAGGACACAAATGTAAAAAATCAACACAAAGCTAACTCTCTTCTGTTGCATATTTCAGAGTGGGTGTTGAAATGCAACATTGAACCTGATTTTCAAATCAGCCATGACCTAGTTTTATTTAAACATATTCTCTTTGATTCTTTCAAGAACAGACTGAAGTATCCTTAATATATTTTTAACTCTTTTCTCAAACAGATATGATGTTCTGAAACAATGTCCTCTCTGTTAATAATATAACATATTGCAGAGTACTATCAGTCGGTGGTTCATAAAATGATCCCTGCCTAAGTTATAAACAGAAATCATGTTTTTGTTCATGAATATTGGTGAAAAATAAATCTTGATAATAACCGATACAGGATTTAGATCCCTGGCATTTGTGAATTAAGAAATAATCTAATAAAACTATCATCTTTTCAGGACAAAGTTATTTAGAAAATTATTTTGGAAAAGAATGGTTACATTTATTTTTAAATGTAATCACCCAATTATTCAATAACAACAACCAATTAAAAATAATGTGAAAATAATTTCTGAGGAATATATACAGCTGGCAGTGACTGGACAGAATGAATAATATAAAACATTACAGGAAAAAAACTGCAGAATGTTACAAAAAAGGAAATTGTTATATGTTTGTAGTAAGACACTGACAATGGGCAAACAATAACAATGTAGTAACAAAATGACAATTAAATAATACAATTCTAAATCTCCATAGAAGAGAAAAGAACTTTGAGAGGCTCATAAACAAACTAAAAGGGTCTAAAAAACACTAGAAGATTTTAATGTCTCTAACTAAACAAGGAGAAAATATTTGAAAAAACTGACCACTGTTGTGAATAAAAATGAATGAAGACTATCTGTAGAAACTTTTCAAAGCAATATTTTGATAATCCATAAGCTTTAATTGACAACATTTGTGGTGTCATTGAACCAGTATAAGCCGCTGTTTCCTAACAACCTACCACAATACATTTGGAGTAAAGAATGCACAGCCTTTGAAAACAGTCTTGTGGTGACCATCAAACACAAAAGCAAACCCTTATTGCATAAATATAGTCAAATATCAACAGCAGCAATTCTGGCTGCTCATAAGGCTGTTTATTTGGGATTTCACATCCCATAAACACGATCTCCAAACACATGAAATACAGCATAGACTACGCCTTTTCTGGTGCTGTACATGAATTCAGAACAAGATGCTGTGTCCAGCCTGACACAAAAAGCAGCAAATCATCACCCACCCAGTTTGGAGGAGCTAAACTAAATATGCAAAAAGAAAAGAAATGGGTTGTGATTATATTTACATGATGTTGATCAAGACTTGATCCAACCCAATGGCAAGTAGAACAGATGGAAAAATGAAATGAATTTTTATCTAAAAAAAGAAGCACACACTCAATTTCTAGAATAAAACATTGGTAAAATAGTTTTAATTTAAGTTTTTATAGATAATTTATTTTATATTTTGATTATAAATGGTACCCCTAATTAAACTATAATGCATAATAAAAAAATGAGACTCCAAACAACCAAACAATTACAAAGAGTTGAAGTAATTTTTCAAAAAAACAAACAGAACAATAAATTTGAAGTTAGCACCAATACAATTGAATTAAAATAATGCAGCCTTCTAATGTTTATTTTAAAGACACCTTCTCCTAAAAACATAATTAACTATTTGGATTACTTGAAGTAGTAATATATGTACAGGACCTTGAACTTCCATATTGACACCTACTGTACAATACCAGTTGTCTCCAAGAAAAATACCATCCTTAAATTTATTTTTTAATATCTGACAAGCTACAGAGTACAGCAAGAACATGGATTCACCACCTTGTGTCAAAGATGAGTATATTACTTACTGAAAAAAACAGAATATATTCCCTTTGATTTTCTTATGTTTCTCTTTCTACTCTGAGTGCTGTTTTTGGTCAGGTTAACAGGTTTAGCACAGATCCAGGTACTGTACATTATATCCCTCTAGTCACATGAACTCATCTTCCCACAGAGGCCACACAGCACTATTTTACACAGCTGGTCCCAGAAACCAGTAAGAAAGGAGAGAAATCTTTTAGGTTGTGCAACTGGAAGCATGAATTAGACCACACTGTCTGCACAAACAAAACAAAAACCCAGACAATTTATTTTCTTGACCTCTCTTGACTTTAGCCTTTTATCAAAATGATTCCTCAGAGATTTGAATAATAACTTCACTACCTCAATACTAAGATTATTTACTGTATATGCACCTAGAAACAAAAGTGCGGATTTTGTATTGTTACTCTCAGAGATGCAACGAAATGTATAATCTTTTTAATATTTCCCATTTTTAAATGAGAAGATCGTATAAGTACAAATGGCTTATCCTACTCAGCACGGTGACATTTATTCAGTACTCTCTTACTTTCAGGTGGTTTTCAAAATGACTCTGGAGACTCTCAAGGCAGTCATTTTATTTTTTTTCTTTGAATAAAATTAATTTGTATTTTCCCCCTTTTGTACCACATAAAATGCCGCACTTGAAAAGCAGATGTGTGAAATAAGAAAAAATTGTGCGAGGAAAAAAAATATGTCACACCTTTGAATCATTCCGATTCCGCTGCTGAGACCAAAGGAATCAATTAAGTCAGACCAGTTCACAAAAATCATAGACTGGCAGTTTAATCAAAAGGTGAAGAAAATACTATTTTCAAGAATTTTTTATTGTACCTTCATTCAAAACAACAAAAACCAAAAAAAAGAAAATCTGTGTATGTTGATCTATCCTTCCAGCTTTTTATTTTTTCTCTAAGAAATACAAATCAGCTTCCTCTCCCACAAAAACGGCCATTAAAACACAGAATAACCGCATTAATTGAAATTAAAAGCACAATAAGATGTTAACAATCACAGGCTTCAATGATTCAACTCATCATCAAGAGACTTGCTGCAAATTGCAGTGTGTTACTGCTCTTAACAACTGTCTAAATCAAGTCACGTTTTAAAGTAAACTTCGTACAGAAGTATTTACAGTCGTAATATTAAAAAAAGAAAACCCAAGGCATGTTGTTGCTTTAAAGAATATTTCACAAAGTGACCCCTAGAGGTCACTAAAGAATAAGAAAACAAATTGAACAATAACTGCTGAGCTTTTAAGGATGTTACTGTACAGTACAACCACTGCATTATATCTACAACAAGGCTATTAATGTTTTAATGAGAAATAAAAATTGTGAAATTAACACACGGCATTTACTATTATAGTTTAACTATAAATCAAGACAAATTCTACAAAAATTAATTGTATAGTTTTCGGCATATGGTAAGATTGCTATACTGTAGCACTAGCAAGGATACTTAGGTCTGCCAGAGATATATCGGGTGCCAACACAGCTTTCAAATGTTGGCTCTGTCTGGCATGTACGGAGTAATAGGAAGTCTTTTCAGAAAGTCCTAAAATGACCTGAAGAAGACAAACGTAAGATATACTTTGCAGCTCAAATTCAACCGCGAGATGCTTAAATGATTTTGTAGAGGATACTAGTTTTATTTGATTTCTACCATGGGTCACTTACGGTATTTACATACTGTACTCTAGGTAGATACATTTTATTATTCAGATAAGATTACTACGTTTTCCCTCTATTTATGCTTTGTTATTATAAACGTCTGTAACATCTTTTCTAACATTTGTAGCTAGCGTCAGACACGGAGTACTAAAACGACTGCCTTAATCCAATTGCTTTGTTAAAACCGTCAGATGAGAGGGTTACTTACAGATCTTGGAACCACTATAACTCCGCTAAAATGTATTGGGCCAGGCACCTCAGGGATTTAACCGTAAAAGCACAACTTCTTCGTAGATATTAATAATATTTCAAATTTACGAATGATAAAACTGAGATTTTGCAGGTGATTAATATTCCATTGGCGAAAAAATGTCCTGAAGACCGGAGAAGAAAAGTGAAATTTAAATTAATGGTTGCACACACTCGTAATTTAACATTTGCTTCTGACGAGATTTAAAGAAAGTCAGGAGTTTCTATTTATGAATTATATTTTTTTCTGTTTTTACTTTATTATTTTATATTATTTGTTTAATTTTTTAACAATACATGACAAAAGCTGTGAAGCCAAGGAAGATGTGTGGCGTGTTTTTGTGTTGCATTGCGTTAAAAAGCCAGTGGCTTTATTTTTTAATCGACTTTTATCTCAGAAAAACAAATCTATGCCCGGGTGATAAAATAAGGCAATATGTTATGGAGCAAAAAGAAGGACTGATAACAAAATCTCGCAGTAGCTAATGAAATCTGTGATTTGTTCTACACGAACATATACTAATAATATATTTTGTTCTGTTGTGTGTTCCATTTATGTGTAATACTTTGCACAAACTAGTAAATTCAATATGGCAATGCTGAAAAAAGTAAGTTATTCAGTCCAGATGCCGAAGGAAAAATGAAACCTTACGCGGGGCGTTAAGAAAAAAGCGTCTGGCAACAGTGTTAAACTTTAGACAATAACATTCTTAAAACGTTATACAGACTGGAATTTGTGCAGACCTCACGCTTTGTCTCTGACGAAGTTTCAGCCTGCGGAGTGCAGTTTGACAAGGTAGAACTGAGCTTATCTGAGAGGTCAGATCATGAGAGCTTTTATCAGCTCCCTCTCGAAGAATGTCTTCACTGAGTTCCGAGTCGATAAACGGCAGAAATGGAATTTGTTAGCAATGCCAGCACAGAAAACACATTAATCACCAACTCTGAAGGTTGGAACAACACCCCTCGGTAATGCTATTTGCTCTAAGAGTTTTAATTTTGTTTTAATTGTCGTTAAGAAAGCAGCCAATGTAGAGAAAATGCAGTTACACGAAGAAAACAACATAATTATCAATTATAACAATAACAAAGTAACCTTATATTAAAAATAACCATATCACTATGCAATGCAGTGAATTGTATAATATATTTTGATTTCACAAAATTAACATGGCGCTTTAGTAATTATGCGTGCGATTTGCAATCCATACTATAGTTTAAAAAATAATGCTTTATTATTATTGTGAACAATAAAAATAAGACTTATCCCAGCGTATTCGATATTTACAATACTTAAGTAAAAGCAAAGCAATTAGAGCAATATTTAGTCTAATAATGCTTTATAATCGCGTTTTGTTAGTTACTACTAGTACTAGGCTAATATAGAGGGGCCTATCTTACCTTTTTTTGAACGTGCATTAAAGTTGAACTTGAAATAAACTTGATGGCTATTTTAGTTTTTTTTTTAACAAAACATTTTTAATTTCTCCCGTTTGCTTTCCTTTGTGGCAAAATGCTTTCAATGAAAGTTTTCGGTAAAGTGATCTTATTTTAAGTATATTATTAAAAAACACTATATCTGTTAGTTATAACTCTGCACACGCTTTTAATTGTTGGTAAAACAGACTACCAAAAGACTTCTTTTGTAGAATTTAAAGCTATATATTTAACATTAACAATGGCAGCCTTCTTAATTAAAAAAGAGAATAACAAAAACACATAAAAAAACTGACTGGAATTTATTCGCAGTTTCCGTTGAATTTCAAATAATCTGAAATTTCAGCATCGGCGTTTCACAACATAGTTCATCAAACTACTGTTACTGCTAGATTATCGAGTTATAAGTAAATTGTTTAAAATACTTTTTAATCATTCCCCAGCATTAACAATTACATTTAAAAAATCTTAAAATTTAGTTTAGTTTCACAAAATATTTTTACATTTTATTGTTTATTTATATATGAAAAAATCTAACATACTATAAGCTTTATCTAAAATATGTCACTTTTAAGGGAATCATAAATCCCTATGACTTCTTGCATATTTGCTGAAATATTACTATTGATCAGCACTGAACAGTTTTTAGATTTAATAATGATTCAGTTGACTTTAACATTTTAATCTGAAGAAAAAAACTCAAATGTACAAAGCAACTAAGTAGAAATGAATTATGTGAGATCAGAAATCAAAATTTTAAAGTTAATGCAAATAACACTGGTTGCATTTTTAAAATCAGATTTTACTTACATTTGGATTTTATAAACCTTGCACACAACGTAACTTAATTTCCACTCCAGTTTACTCTTTCTGCTCTTAATGATTTACATGAAGCTACATGAAATGGGAGAGCTTTTTCCTTCTGTCTAACAAAGCTCTTCTCTCACAAAGCACACGGTAACAGAAATGCTCATATCAAATGCAAGGCCATACTTGTGATAGTTAAAGCTTTCTCTATTAGCACATCCTTCGTAAAAGCATACAATAATATCTTTGTATTGTTCAGTTCCTTTTAGGGTTTCAAAGACTGACAATGCCTGTGTGATATTCTGACAGCATTGAAAAAAGGCTAGCACATATATACGAATATACTGTATAGACTCCGTTAAATGCAAAATAAGTTAAAGAAACCTGGTCAAATTGGTGAGCTTGGTATTCTTTTTTCCTGTATACTGTATAAATAATGGTGCATTACATGAAATTATTTAGATATCCCTTGCAAATATATTTGAAAGTGTTGAAAACGTGATAATGTTCAGAAAGAGGATCTGAAGTTCAGAGATGTGTATCTGTGACTCTGTTTACTTTTTTCACCACTCGTCTTATTAACATGGACCTAGCATTACGTGTAGCAGTAATCCTGGTGATTAAGACGCGCTGACAGCTCCAGTCAGTATTTATTGTTTTGCTGGGGGCTCCGGGTCCCAGTTTTCTGCATTATACTGATCCAGCATGCTGACTGCAGGCAGAAGACACAGGCAAGGAAACCAAAGATCGGATGTCGAAACGATCATGGCAGCAACTCTGTCCTGGCTTCATAACAAAAAATATATAATGTGAGAGGAAATCATGGAGGAAATGACACATACACATAAGTACTCAAGAAACCTACTTCCCTCCATTTATAACTGACTTCATAGGAGACTCTTTTTTTCAACTCATTAAGACTTTATGGTATTTTTTTTAAATCTAATTAGAGAAACTGGAAGAGGTTGGCTTTTAGTCTGAAGAATGGTTTCTCAAAGGAATCCCATGGCAGTATTTGCAAATACTGTGGCTGTCAGAAAGGACAAAAGAAAAACAAAACAGACTTTATGGCTAAAAACATATTAAATATGGAAAGACAGATTGTCTCTATTATTAATGTTATTCAGCATATTAAAATCATTGGTCTTATATTTATGTTTTTTTAAATGAAAAAGCAATAATTCCCCCCAAAATCAAATCTTTACTGTATATAAATGACAGCTTGAAATGAAAACATGAAATGAAAAGGCAAAAAGCATTTGTTTCCCTTATACTGATAAACACAGTTCTAACATCAGGTGATTCACTGATGTGACTAAGTATGGCTTCAATCGTAACAGCTTCATGTGGTTTAATAAATATAAAAAAAAAATTCAATAAACCGTTTCAGTAAACTGCTCAGAGCCAGCAGGTGCTTTTATGTGTTTATCTTCTTTTCTCTTTCCTGCCTCACATAGTCTAAAGGGAGACTTAAAAAAAAACAAGGAAATGAGATTCTTCACCATTCTACCAAAACAAAAGACATAAGAAGATTTGTAATTCATCATCATAATATGACACTCTAATCAAAAACATTTTCACATTTTACTTTCAAAATATTTTCTGTACATTTCTGATAGATGTTTGGACTAATGATAGACTTTGTGACATTGAACGTTTTTCTGTTCCTTGGATTTTCAAAAAATATTAAAATGAAAACCGTTTGGGTCCTTTTATTAATGAAAAAGAGCTACCAAGCACTTAAAGTAGCAGAATAAGGAGATGAATGAAAAAACACAGACATCTTATTTTTATACAGTAAGGAATCAAATAAAACAGGTTCTATTTTTATAATAGAAAATGAAAAAAGATTTATACAAAGCTCCTGTAGTTTCTGTGGACTATTGTAGTCTGTATATTAATTTAATCTCAAGTTTTAAGATGAAAACGAAAGTTTACATTTAAACAAAACAAGAGGAAAATATCCTTGAGTTATGTTAGATTGGAAATTTCCTGTATACATAAATACAAATGCATCGTTTTACTGAATATTTGAAGTAACTGAGTGTGGAGCTGGATCAGTGTGTGGGTTACAAAGGACAGAGTAGAGGTTATTTTCATACTGTAGCAAAGCAGAAAGAAGAACACTGCCTCTTCAGGTGAGCCATCTTCACCTGGAGAAGATCCACACCTGAAGCATTGTGTTTTTTGTTCTTTCTTTATACCTTTAGGTTTGGTATTAACTTCCACTTGTTTATTGGGAAAAATAGTATTGTCATATTGTCTATCCTGTAAACCTAAATCTTAGTGCATGTTTATTACTACTGAAATAATATTGATTTTTTGTTTGAGAACTATATTTTCCAGTATGAAGGAGTGCCTTGCTGTTGTGCAGCACATACTGTAGATCTTTGTAAGAAAAAGAATTGCGATCAACTCCAAAATCCATTCCCCCCAATTAAAATCATGAAAGGATTCAAGAGATATAAACATTTTAAATATCTTTTTTTTTTAAAAGAAAATCCATCAGATCTTCAGGTTTGAGATGAAAATGCAAGTTCTCCTGAAGGCAGCCTGAGGCATGTTATTAGAATGGGAATTTGATCTTTTTTTTCTCTCTCTCTCTTGCCCTGCCTGCTTGGGACAATCAAGTGTTGGAAAAGTGAAAACTCATCAGTTTTGTTGAAAAATTCAACATGTCCTTGAGTAAGTCACTGACTCCCAGCATGCTCACTACATGGAACTTGCCTTTAGGTGTCACTCTGCTTTCAAGAATAGGTCCTACGTCCTGCACCATTTGCAACAAAATGGTGTCTTCTTGGCACACCTATTATTTCAGGTATTTATTCTAACATGCTAAAACATCTTGACAATGATTATGCTTTTACTGCCTCATTTTTTTTTTCTGAATAGCAACATCAGATGTGCGAAAAAACCCTGCAATCGAACATTTATTTATTTCAAAAGACAACTAAATGAGAACCACATAATTTCCATCTGCTTATAGTGCTCTAACATTTCCAAAAGGGGCCATTGCCCCCCAAAAAAGAGCATGAGTCTGTTTTTTATTTATGAACTTTAAAGAAAACAGGGCATGTGTTTTTAAGCAACTCCCCATCAAAACCCTGCAGTTCTGATTCAATCATACATAAAAGTTTCATTCATGAATCGCAAGCTGCGAGAATCAAGGGAGCAGAACATCATGCTCCTAAAATCAAATGTAATTGGAATCCAATAAATTATAATGAAAATAACATCAGACAGTCCTCTTTACCAGCACACAAATCACGAGCTATCAAGAGAGAAAACGAATCATTGCCACCTGAAAGCATTTTTATATTAGCTTAAAAAAATAAGAATATAAATCAACAACAAATAAATAGGCAATGCTCCACAGTCTGCTCTCTAAGAACAAACGTTTTTCCATAAATACTTCCACATGCATGGTGTTAGCGGGCATGCATATTTCTGACCGGGGAAAACATGTGGCTTATGCTAAAATGCTCATTATGCACAAAAACATGTTCATTGATCAAGATGATAAGAATGGCTGCTGTTCCAAGTCTTATTCTTGCATGCAGCAGACAAAAAGTGCTCTTGGTAATACAGTCGAGACTAATCAGATAGATATTTCTGATATTTATTTTAAAAGAAAAATAACCACCAAGGGGACAGAAATAATCAAAAACAGCCAAGCTACATTTCTGGAGCTCAGTCAACCAAGCTATTTAAAACAACTGCTCATATGGCAAAAGACATACAAAGTGTAGAGGCCAATGCTTTCTTTTGTTAAAAGTTAGCCAGAGTTGCATTTTAAACGTCTAACTTTGACTTTACTGAACAACTGACTAGTGTTGTTTTTATTGCTTTCTGATATCAAAATATGTGTACTATCATGTAGTGGAGAAGTTATTATGATCTACTGTCATGTTCTTATTGTCTTTATGCATTTATTTGTGCATTTTAAAGTTGTGTGCCATAGCTACAGTTTATGTTGGCATTGTTTCATACTGTAGGTGCTCTATGAAGATATACTGAAGTGGCATAATCTTGGCACAATTGAGTTTGTACAGATTTAATGAATTATGGGAACTGACAGAAAAATGTGGTGAGGCCAGCTTCTCATGTACCGGGTCAATTCTTGCTGACTAATCAAAGCTTCTAGACAATGTTTCATTGGATTCCTTGTGTACATGTCCTTCTAATAAAACATAGTAGTGGTAATAATCAACGTCATGCATTTAAGGTTTTGTGTAGAATTTCAAAAAGCTAATTTTGCTACGCTAAGAACAGAAAAAAAGAATAAATACACCAAATCTACACTCAGAGGAGAGCACAGTGGAGTTGAGGAAAAACTGCTTGCTTCCTTTAAACTATTCAGCTTATAACTTTCTGTTCTTGATAGAAAACAATACATTGATGGATCCTCTCCATGCCTTTTTGAAAATATGTTTAGGTTTGCTCAAATCTGTGAACACATAGAAGTGGTTTAACTTAAAAGTGATGAAAGCAAGGCAAACACTATGAAGTGCTTCATGTGTCTTCCATCCTATTTGATTTGAACAGTACAGCTCAATATGATATTAATACGAAACACAGAGAGTAGGATCCATGGTTTATCATGACTTCAAAATGCTAAATGCTTAATGAGTGTTTAGCAATGAACAGAAAGTGAATTGGAGTATTCCTTTCCCGTGAAAGTAATGCCATCTGCTATTCTGAAACAGAAGTACACCAGAAACAGCTGAGTCTATCGGCCAGGGTAGCAGTGTGACAGCAGAATGCTCTCATTCGCATTTTGTCGGGCTCTTGTTGGAAGTCTGTTGAAAGCTGTAAAGATGTCATTTAAGGTGTAAACACCCATGCAACCTACTCAAACCTGCATCATTAAGAGTTTATAAATTATATGTTAAAGACATTAAGTAAGAGCTAATTAAAAGGGTTGTCTGTTAACCCCCACCTCATTCCCCATGGGGCTATTCAAGTAATAACTAGAAGAGAAAAAAACACAGGACTAACAAGGTCTCATGCTTTTGCAGTATACAAAATGATTATTCACATGGATCACTATTTGAAACTACGACAGGCCTGTGTGCTTGCTTCTGTGACCTAGATTTTGAAGGGAATAGCTGGGAACAGGGAAGTGTTAGGTTTCAAATCTAGCGCTCAGACACTAACATGCCAAATGACCTTGGACAAGCCATATTACCATCTGCTGCCTCAGTATCACTCTGTTTTAAATCAGTGGACCTACTGTACAGTGGAAGTAAAATATGACATTTAAGTTTGGATCTCTGGGGTGAATTCATTATTCTTATCAAAACAAGAAATACCAGTACATGCTGGGGCCTTTGAGAAAGAGCTTCTTCTTTTGTAAAACCAGTTCTTTTTGATCTATTTTTTAAAATTTGTAAATGTTGACCATGTATAGACTACATCTATCTTCACCTCAAGATACAGGAACATTAAAAACCATCATTTATAATTTGGTGACCATTGTTCTATACAGAAGCTATATGCTTGCTTTATAGACTTTATACACTTTGGAGACATTCAGATACTCAAGATAAGAAAGAGAATGCAGTTTATTGTTTCTTTAACACTCGTGAGATAAGACTTACTAATTTGGTGGCAACCAATCAAGAAACATAAAATATCTTTACTTACAGTATGTCCATGCTTCCTTTTTTAGCAGAAGATGTATTGTTTGACACACTGAGTTTTAATTATTTAAAAGAATAGATATTTAGATGTCAGGATGGACATTTTCCAGTAATAGTTCAGAAAGCAGACTCTATTGTCACTAATACTCCAATAGCTAAAATGCTTAGAATGTTCTTTTACTGTATGTACAAGTGATCCTTTAGCCTTTCCATATGCATTGCACACACATAAGCACAGTAATATAATTGACTCAAATATCATACCACAATGGATATGATTATATTGCAATTTCCTTAATATAATATGTACTGTAGGTTAATTGTCATTTACTGTGAATACGTTTCATAAAGCCATCTGTTCAGATATCAATTTGTGATTCTTACAAAGAATTTTTAATGTACTTTCAGTAGGTTTTCTTGTGCTGTGAGTTCAAAGCTTAAACCCCTTGATACGTGAGTCATTGTTATGAATTCCACATCTTGCAATAGTGTACTTCAAGTCTTCAATTAAAACTAAATCGTGATAATCGTATTACAGACACCTGGAAAGGGGGGAGGGGGTGAAGGAGGCATTGTGGCACATTGAACCAAAAGGGAATCATTTCATTTCCCATGATCTGTTAATTATATTCTGATGTACTAGAATATGTGCAGAGATGAGTGCCCTAACTAGGCACTGCATTCTGAGAGAGATAAGAACCAAGAGATCAAGGCATTTATTCCTAGGATTATCCTCCAAATTAAGTCCCCAGATATTGCCATAGGTGGGATAGGGGTATAAAATGAGCCACCAGTTAATAAATGACACACAGCATTCCGAGAAATGAAATCTAAATAAAGTCTGACTTTCCTTTAAACTTACTGTGAATGAAATATTTGAAAAATAATCCAAGCCATGGCTAGATTTACTTCAACATCTTAACTATGGTATTGTGTTTCAAAGAGGACAAGCTTTTAAACTAAGCAGATGTTTGAAAATAATGCAGTTGAGAAAATATGTTCCAAATCCCCAGTGAAAACATCTGAACCCCTGCAAAGTTTCAACTGTTCTGAAAAGTCATCTGGTGGAGTGCTTTTGTTAGGCTCAAGCTCCAGAAAAACCACAGCAAGGAAGTCTATTCTCGTTAGCCCATCATCAGATGTGCATATTCTAGAATTGTCGCTCACTTCTCTATTTAGACTGTGGCAAGGGAACAAATGTCTTAACCTTAAAACGTCTTAGCCTTAAAGGTCATCGTTGTGGCTCACAATCACATTACTAATGTTGTAAATCCAGACCCAAAGCTGTCCTTAAGGTATGTGAGAAGGAGAAATCGACCAACGTTTCATTCTCAAGGATTTCCTGTCCTTAATGCCAGCAACCTGAAACTTGAACAATGTTTTCTATTCACTGCTAAATTTAACTTGTAGGCTTACTTCTAATGTTAACTATCCTCATTTGGGAAGTACATTAATAAGATGTGAGAAGTTTTACTGTGTCAACAGATTTGTTTTCAGATTTTTTAACTTTCATCCTGAACCACGTTCACATTTTGATACGTACATTTTATGAAAAAAAAACAGTGATTTTTTTCTTTTTCTTTCAGCCCTGTGACTGTTTGATTTTCCCTGTGAATGAAAACAAACAAAATAACATACTGTAACTTTACTCAAATCATGTGCAATTTTTGTATACATCAAATTCAGCTACACTCTCAACTTTGTAGCTTTTTCATAGATCACTCATTACCTGTTGTACTTGTCTTATGATGAACCACATGAAGAACTAATGATACTACAAAGAAACGAAAGGCAAAACCAAGAAACAAAATGATAAGAAAGGCTCTTCAGATTGGAAAAAGTTAAATGGCAAGAAGTATGGATATCTTCACTAACATTAAGATCCCTTTCTCTCTAAATCCCTTGCAACGGTCAGGGAGACAGAGAAGGTCTCCTGTTGCAGCCAGCAGGCAGGGACAGCAAAGGCTACATGACTCCTTTCTAAAAACAAAAAAAAATAGTTACAGCAAAATCTATTTCCTTGTTTCCACATGCCACTCTGAGGGATTTGGAAGTGATTTTAAATTGCCTCTGCTCGTTTTTCCAGCCACCCAAGATTGATATGAAAGTCTTGTACACTGAAACTCGGATGGCATATGTCTGTGACTGAGAGAAATTGTTCTGACCCAGTTGTACATTAGGGAGAAAGTGACCCCACTCAAATGATGCTGACATGCAGCTGTTTCAGTCCCATGACATACAGTACAATAATCCCTCCACACATTCCGGTATTGAACGTTTCTGTAGCGAAATTACACAGGCAACCTGTGGCAGCCAGTTTAGATTCTTTAAAATTAACCTTTATTTAGCAAACAAGAAACAGGATGTTGCTTTTAATGTGCTACCTGTGTTCTGCCACCTGATTCAATGCAGAGCCCCCAAGGGAACGTTGTGCAAAATGAAACACCTTCACACCGAGAAACAGACATTCTTTAATGCAGCACCTACTGCTTGCATGAAGGTCAGTCTTTTTTGTGCGGATCATTCCAAGCAGTGCTCTGCTTTTGACATCTGACGAACAATGACTCCAAAGTGGTTGGGCTAAAGTAGGTGAGTTTACACAAATCAATACATTGAGTCTTCCGCCATGTAACATTATCTCCAAATATACTGTATGCCATCTTAATATATTAAAGCAGTAAAAGAGGCTTATGTCTCAAATGACTTATTTCAGCTAAAATGTAGAGGTGAATGAAAGAAGAGACATGCTGCAAAAGATACATCAAGCTAAAAAATAAAACTAAATCTTTATAATATATTCTATAATTCCTATAATATACTACAGTATAGTATAATATTAACATTTACAGAATTACAACAGGAAATAACTAATTTTCTTCATATTTTGAAAAGAACACATTTTTGCTTCTAAAAGTTTATCATAATAAAACATATTTGGACTTTCACTGACATTCATCGGAACCACAAACAAGGGGCAATTGTTCTGTTTTCAAGTGGCAATGGATATTTACTAAATTATGTCATGAGCCCTGTCATGTTAGTCTCCATGAAACAGTGGGATTATTTCTCAGCTCGACAGGCACTCACTCACGGCAGGGGGAAACTACATCTCTCTCTCATTTGAAGGAAATAACAGGGGGAAGCTCTGCTTTGGCAGACAAACAAAACTACACCCAGAGCAACACTTACTGTAGCGAAAGAGCAGGACTGCTTTCTTGTTCAAATTGCAGTGCTGTTTTATATTAAAATTCATGAGTAATTTTAGCTCAAAACTTCCAGTATTTGCAATTGTATCTGATCGTTGTGAGCTATTTTCTGATTATCAAACTAAAGGAATGTCTCAGTACAAGCAACTGAACATCACTGCCTGGTATGGTTATTATTTGGTTATTTTTCTTTCATTGCATATTTTGACTTATTATGCTAGCTGTTTCTACATATTGTAGATAACTTCTAGGAGGTCCTCCTTATCGTAATGTAAGAATAATATCATTATTGTGCCATAATGCTTTAATATCAGTCACATAAGCAACAGTACAATTTCTAATGTTCTTATATTTATAGGTAATAGGCTTTGTTGAGCATTTAAGCCATTTTTCTTTTTGTTCCTTTTTTCCCCTGGAAGAGTTAATTAGCATGGCAAGTAATCTAAGCAGATTGAACATCAGCAAATCGTGTTGATCACAAATAATGAGGCATGCAATGAGCAGGGAATGAAATAGCACCAAAAAAACAGTCACAATAAACTACTTTAACTTGACCCCAAAAGATTGCAAGCCCAGTGGGAAAAAACAAAGCCTTGTAATTATTAACATCAACGTATTGCAACTATTACTATTATTTTTGAGTGGACAAATGACAAGATTTTTCTCAACTCCTTATCTGATGATTACCAGATAAAAGCAAAACCTTTAAGCTAAAACTAACGGCACAATAGAAGTACAGAAAAGTAATCAAAATGAATGAGACCTGTGCTACGTCTCTTGAGAAGAAAACTTCCCTCATGGAGATAAATTAATGGCTTGAGGTGTTTATTATGCTTGACTAGTGAATGATTTACCATGAAAAGACAACAAGCAGCTTTCCTACAGCAGTAGCAAGAGAAACTGAGAGTAAAATAAAAAAAACTGGAACTTTTGCTATTGTACTTACTGTACTTGTTTCTAAATCTCTTCATTGCCATTTTACTTTCCTTTATCCTAGTCTGAAGTCTACATTGGAATAAACAGTCAAATGAATGCGATTCTAAGAAATGATTCTTTGGCAAAATCTCAATTGTATTTTGTGGCACTGCAAATCTGGCCATAGTTTATACTGTAATCTTGGTGTTACCTCTTGGCTGTTAGTGGAAATATATGCAAGACTTTTTCAAACATTTTAAAGCTATAACTCTTTTTTGGCTTCCTCATGCTGCCGATTATATTAACATTGAAATCAAACGTGTGGTCTTTCAACCCAGGGGATATAATCTCACTATTTATTCACATGTGGTGTACCATTTCCCTGATGAACTTATAATTGCTTAATCAGTACATTCCAGTGACATTATAGAACGTGTTACATTTGAAAGCAATTCTGGTCTACTAAATGATAGAAAAAACATGTTTTTACTTAGTTTTAGAGCAACAGACGGTGAATGGGTCATCTTACAATACTGAATGTTTAACTGTTGAGCAAAATAAGGGTTTCGTTATTGGCTCATATCAGTGTCCAAATTGTTTTGGCCAAATGTTTGGTGACTGTGCTGTATTTAACTACTACTGATGGGGATTACTTTAGTCCGTTCAGTAGTTTAGTCCACCCAGCGTTTCAATTTTTAATTTAAACAGCTCACTTGGGCCATAACTGTAATGATTTCCGGTCCCTTCCAAATTTCCCAGGTTTTTTTCCACATAAGAAAAGACAGCACCAAAAAATATTTCAGCATGGACAACATGTGAGGTCTTGAAATGGAATTCGTGGTCATGAAGGTGAACTGTTTGTTGTCTGAAGTCCCCAGAGGAAAATGTCCTCCTCTGAGCAGTGTGAGTTCCAAAGAAGTATAAAATTTCAATATCGGTGCTGTATCTGCTTTGTCAACAGACTGCAGATCTTCGATTCTGATATCCAACAGCACTCACAACAACATGTAAAAAAGCAGCATCAAAATAAGTAGAGAAAAACTCAATGGCTTTACAGTGTGTATTTATGTTCCTTTTTGCCAATTATTGATGGGGCTTTCAGCAGTGAGATGGGCAGTGCTTGTTTGTTTTTGTACACTGAAGCTTATTATACCTACTTCTTAATTGGCATCAACAGGGCATTCCAGGAAGCGTAACAGATAGGATCATTAAATGAATGCCTAGTCTTTTTCTCCATCTATCTGTCTATCAGTGCAGCGTGATGTTTTGGCTTTAATATGGTAATCATCTCTGACTGACTTCAGAGCAGAGAGCTGCCACCCACACAGCAGTGTTTAATTACTTCTGACTCCAGCTCTGGTGAAAAGTTGATTTTGGTAAAAAAACCTGGATAGAAATGGCTTCATAGTCATTTAGCCCGGAATATGTTCATTTATTATGATTCTGTAGTCATTGAAAATTGAACACAATTGAACCCTTTCCTGAAAAAAAAGCTAACAAAAACAATTAATCATTCATTCAGTTAACAAGTGAATTAATTCCTTCAGGACTTGTGCCTTTTTCCATTGTCCTTAAAATAATAAAACACTTGTTCTGTGAGATGACAATAATATGGGAGGTTTCAAAACCAGGTGTCTATTTACTCAGATGCACAAAAGTAGAAATCAGACATGAGGCAATGAAGCATGTGAGTCAATTCTGCATGAGTAAAGATTCAGATAAAAGAATGTAAGGGATTTTATGAGTTATAACCTCTACACTTATTCAAGGAAAAATCCACAATGTATCTTATATGGTTTGCAGTCAGGAAACCTGCTTGAGAGCTTAAAGTCAAGCAATTGTGAACCATCCAATGTTCTGTATAATATCAAAAGGCAGAAAGTTCACAGAGAATTATAATGATGGCACAGTTCTAATTTGCAATCATATTATGCGCTTCTTTTCCAAATGAAAAATAAAACCCCAAAACAATTCAATTTATAACAAACTCACAAGTAACAGGAAAAATAGCAACCCTCTGTTTTATCATGTAGACTGACACCAATGTGCTGGACTGTGGGATTTTTAAACCGCCAAAATATTAAAATCTCAACCAAAATCATTTAAAGACCATTTGCAATTATCCAGATGGAATGTCTGGCAGGCATGGTGAACAAGACAGAGAAATGGATGATATAATGGTAAAAAAGGAACCAAATCCAGTAACATCCCATACGGGATAAATGCACTGAGCACTAGTGAGCTAGTAAATATAGAAAGCTGCAAATCCCTGTGAAATGATTACAATCCAAACCTCTAATCTATATCTGTGAGAAAATATCACTTATCCACAGTGTGACTTATTAGACGCTGGATATATTCTTTAAATATATTTTAGACTGTCAAGTATCACATAAAACATGGGTGGTACTAATTGGAAAGTTGGGATTCTTATTAGAAACCTGGAAATTGTAAGTCTGCCTGCCTTCAGTTTTATTTTCAATCAGTGCTTTTCTATTCATCACTATTCAATGATAATTAGAAAAGCAGGTTCTGTTAAGATGATATTTAAAACATCCATGGTCATCAGAGCAGTGGTTTTATTAGCTAGATAAGGATTAAGTTAACAGATTAAATTAATCATCGTTATTGCATACAACAAGTACATACTTTGCTACAGTACCTGACAGCATTTACTGTTTTCAGACTCATTCATCAGCTTGTTAATGTCCGCAAATAGCTATTAATCAAATTTGCAGTACGTTAACACTGACAGGAGCTTTTATGATTAAAAATTGCTGGGTTTAGTATCCTCTTATTATAATCTCACAATTTGATCTATATCCAGTGAATAAAATATATGCATGATAGTCATTTAAGATACTGTACTATACTGTATATCACACTGTCAGAAAATGCTATTTCCATGCCTTGCAATGAAAACAATGCATAGATTGAAAATCAAGGAGGGAAGTAGTCTCATATTGCAATTAACAAGTCTGAGCTTTCAGTTTAAAGAAACACCTATTAGTTTAAAACTTTTTATGGAAATGTAGATTTCCTCGACCTATTGCATGTTACTGACGTTCTAACCTCAGTTGGGCACTCCTGGTAAAAATCCTTTGATAACTAAAAACAAACAGAGAGAGAAGTATCATCCACAGTATATGAACACATTCACACTTTTCTATGAAGTCAGAAATGACTTTTTTTTCCAATAAAATATTCTTTCCGTGCACTGGGATATTCTTTTGAAACCACTGACAAAATTATTTGAATCCCAAAGGATTAATCTTTCTTGGCAAACAGACAACAGTGAAACTAATGGAGAAAGATATTACACTGCTGAGACACACTACAACTTAAGAGTTCTGTAGCAATCACTGAAATGAAAAAGAAAGACCATAATAAGACAAAGACTTAGACATATTGAAAGTACCCCTTTGAAAATTTTTACAAAGTTATCAATGTCCAAATCTGTAGTAAGCAAATAAAGTGAGCACAATCACCAACAAAAATCAAAAGTACCATGCTGCTTTCAAGTCCATATTAGGGCCCTTAGCCACAGGAGTTTGATGAAAAAAGAATAACAGTGCCTGTTTTAAAAAAATAATCAGACTTTTCTCATTTGTGTTTGAATTATGTATACTGATATGATCATTACAATATGAGCAAAAGCTCCATTTAAAGCTAAAACTTTAAAAAGAATTAGTATGAAGTAAACCAAAAAGAAGTACTTTGTATTCTTGGAAATCTGCTGACTCCTGTTAAGGGCAGCAGGTAACTAGAAAAAGAGAAAAGGGTGCAAGGTGAAATCACACTCTGAATGTGACATCACAGAACACACAAAAACATAAAAATAAATTAAACTTGCCAGCATGTCTTTACAAGGTGGGAGGGAACTGGAGCCCCCATATTAAAGCCACGCAAACACAGGGAGACCATGCAAACACCACACAGAAGGTATGCAGTGGTACAAAAGATGACTGTCACTCCACTGGGAGGCCAGAAAAAGTATTTGTACTGGGAAAAACCCAGAATAAATAAAACTAGTTTCTAGGTGTAGAAAAAGACCAACTGCCTGAGAACCAAAGAGACCTAGGGGGTTGAGCTAAGACAAAACTAAGGAATGGTACCTAAGCAGTGCTTAAAATGCAGGAAAAAATACAGGCTTCAATCAGATTGATTACCGTATATATTTATGTATTAGAACATATGGATTTAGAAGACAGCACACAGCCCGCTGGTGCAAAACTGGGAACTGCTGCAAGGCAGCTCAGTGAAATTTAGGTGCAGATATGCTTTCTGTGATGATATGTTTATGTGAAAACACTCTTAAATGGTTGCTTTTAAACAGGGAGCAACCAGCAATTACAGCTTATACTGTATGCATTGCATCTGTACAGAACACTTTCATTAACTTAATCTCCTTTCAATCTCCTGCCCAAATAAAATGAACACCTATGTACAGTATGTGAAAAATCCTTGTCCTAGCAGTTCGTCATTTCACCACAGTTAAGTAAGCTGTTCATATCTTTTGTTTTTGCTCGCTGCTGGCAGAGGTCGTCTTTTCTTCAGTTTTCAAATTACATGGTAAATCAAACGTTCCCATACATAATGCTGAGATCCCACATAACTATACGTTTTAATTTCAGGTGAGAGTTTGAATCCTTGATTGAACTTGACGAGTTACTCGACTGAAACCTTTGTAAACTTTTAAATAAGTAAAATGCTGATATTAATCCTATTATTATGTCTTTATTATGTCTCAGTTACATAATCATGGGTTTAATTATGTATCTGAGAATTCAGCTGAGAAAATACATAAATAGGTGTGTGCATCCCCATGACTAGAGTTACAAACACCTGTATTAAGGTAGGTGAGAGAAGTAATAACCAATGGGTCTGTGCAATAGTTTAATAACAAATCGATCTGTAACACATTTTGCACAAGCATTTATCACGTGATGCTTCCCTACCTGCACATTGCTTCGTTGCTGTACTGGAGTTTGCTATCACAGTTAGGTCTGTAGTTTCTAAAAGACCTTTCATTTTTTTTAGAAATCATCACGGGGCACGGTACAGTTTCAATATCTTTTACAGCAGAATTCGTGATGCAGGGCAATGTCTGTAGACTTGTGGAACCTTCATGGCTTAGAAAGCATCTTCAGTCTTTTATTTTTATCATCATCATCCACAGGAGGGACCAAATGACTTATGACCTTTGTTTCCTAAAGAACAAAAGAGGGGATTCTAGCCATTTCAGATTGTAATCAAAGAATATTTTGACTGTGCGTTACAGCTCTTTTTTTCCCAAGACAATATCCACAAGCCAAACTGAAAATCAGCACCATCACCAGTGTACCTCTTTCCCCTACAAATAGCAGTAGACCGTGTGCATTCCCCGACATGGCTGAACTGCTAATGAGCTAATTACCTCAGGGGAGTCTTCTCATCCTGCGAAAACAACCTAGGAATTAAATACACATCCCTTGGAACTGTCCTTGAGTCTGTGACCCACAGATCTTAGAACATGAGCTTCCAGTGGGCAGCCCTGTAAGACAACATCTGTTACTTTCCATCCTGGCAAGGAGTAAGGCATTAACTGAAGTGCCCAAGGAAAGATGGCGAACTCTGCACACAGCACAGATGCAAGCCTTTCAGACAAGTTTGTCTTTTTGAAATTAATAAAAACAGACTGAATGATACATCATCACAATTTGCAATAAAAACATTGGTTCCACTGCAAATTAAGCATGCTATTGCAGTAATTCTATGTGTAAATAATAGAGTTTGGTTTAGGCCACATGCACAAAGCTTTTATTATTTTCCTTGCTTTTTTTCCCCCACTCCTTGTGTTCCGGATGTCATTTTTCTGCACACCACGCAATCCTGTCAAATTTTTGATATTGTGGTTCAGCTGTGAAGATAATTTAAGGAAAATGAACGAAGGGGAGACATCAGTTTCATATTCTCAGGGCTGTTTGAGCTAATCTAAATGCAACCAGATTTAGAACAAAATGAACCACGGAGAAAATCTCTGACATTATGCACACAAAAAATGATTGTAGCCTGCTGTCCCCTGTTCATCACAAGGCAGGGATGGCTTGGATTCCTACACATCTGGATTCTCCCTCCTGAATCAGTGCACTGCAGCAGCTGGAGTCTTCTCATGAAGAGTTCTGTAAATTTCACACTTCACTGCCAGCCAAAAGAAACTAGGCCCAGCATTTTCAGTGTGAGCTGCCTTTTCATCTGCGAGAATGACCCCATTCCTGTTCTAATGTGGCCAAAAAACATCCTGAAGTCACTGTCTATGGGTCATTTGCAACTTTCAAACATATCAACAGATCTTTTGATCACTGGCAATGTGCTATCCATATTACTTGTGGGGAGAGTACAAGATCATCGCAAATCATTCATAAGCCAGAACTGTGTTATTAAACAGTAAAACTGGTAATTGATTAAACAGATCGTGTGCTATTTACAATTACAATTTAATCCAGATACGTACTGTAGGTTCAACATGACCTATTTCTGCAAATGTTCTACCTTTCTCTAAAAAGGATGACCACAGTTCTCTTCCTGTTGAGATGCAATGTCAACTTTGTTTTCTGACTACTGTACTAGCAGTTTGTATTAAATGAGTTTATTAGAACATAACTAGAGTGTAATTTTAACAAAACATGCAAAATTGTGCGAAGAAATATTCTTCTTATTTTTTAATTCAGAGAAAATAACTTCTCCCCTAAGGACACTAATTGACTGTTGGTGATGTTTAAATAAAAATCCATATTTTTATTACATATTCCAAGTTGGAATTTCCAATTATTAAAGACTAATCTTATTGCCGCAACCCTTGTATTGCACAGTAGCATACTGACATGCTGTTCCAATATGCCCACCTGTCAGAGCAATTAATCTTTTAACATGCTGCAAGCCCCACAGTGTTTTACAGGAGACTTAGCACTGATTTAGAAGAGCAGTGCATCTCTCGCGTGTCCCTAAAGCGTGCAGGTAACCAGAAAGCTACAAGAGCTGGTTAATCAAATATCAAGATCCTGGCCCCATTAGTATGCACACTAACCTGGTGGTGATCTGCCAATTCTGCCACAGCTGACTAGTGACATGGTTCAGGATTAAACTATTCCTGAGCCACAGAGCCCAATCAGTGTTCTGAGGGAAGGCCTTGACTGATTGAGCCACTCAGGAGCACTTGACATGATGTACTTTGAGGTAAAAAAAACAGCTGTTCAGATTCATCAAATACTATGTTATATGATGATACTTTCATTAGATTAGTCCACATTAAAGCACAAGGGATTTCGTATGGCAAATGGAGTGATCAGTGCTCCAGATCAGACCTTACTGGGGATTAAATGTAAGGCCTTACTGAGTATCTTTTTTTCCATTATCTTCCCTGACAAAGAAACTGACTTCCAAAAAAACACAACGAACCAAATGGAAAGTGCTACATGTAGAATGGCTGTGCTCTGACTTAACAGAGTAATTATAATAAATAATAATTAATAATTGCTAACACTTATATAGCGCTTTTCTGGACACTCCACTCAAAGCGCTTTTTTAATGGGGGAGTCCCCATTATCTGTTAAGTGCTTTGAGTGGATTGTCCAGAAAAGTGCTATATAAGTGTAAGCAATTATTATTATTCATTATTATAGTTTCATCTCTTATAACAAATAACTATAACTTTTCTTGGTTTGATTTGAGGGTTCATTATCTGAGATACACAGGATCATCTTTATGATAATACTGCTAAATTGATGTAAATAATGAACAAAGACTTGGGAGTTGAAAAAAACATGGAGACTGTAACATGACAAGTCTGTCAACCTGATCTAATATAAAAGCTTTACAAATACTAGAAGAGTTTTCTAAGCAAATGTACTTTTGAAATTGACATATTTTGAATGTGTATTAATGATGTGAAACTGTTAAAAAAATAAAAGAGAAAAATAGTTTTACATTTAAAATTATGGTATTGGTAATGCAACATATATGAAAAATTAATACATACTATACCTTAATTTTCTATTAAAAAGGCTTGATATCACAATGTGCTTATACAGTATGTGCATTCCACTGCGTTTCCCAGAACAGACTGAAAAACTAAGATTTCTCAAAAGTTTCATCACTGGCTATGTCACACAGGGAACCGAAATATCAATGCAATTTTTCATCCTATCAAAAATTCTAATATTTTTAGTATACAGTAGCTGTGCATAGTTGAAGGACACTGCAAGTTTAGTTCATGCAGTGACGAAGCACTCTGACAGGGCAGACTACGGCTCAGACAGACAAAGTAATTCAGGGAGCTGGCATAGTTTCTTGTAATGCCTTTCAGTGTACAGCCTGTAGCCACTGATACTAGCTGATGCGAAAAGGTAATTTAATCACCATGCCTATTCGGTTAAGATCAAAGACAGAAAACTTTACTGAACTGTAGTCTGTCTGTGACCCAGTCACCGTGGAGTACTGACTTCCTTTAGAACAAAAAGCTTTTTTGCATTCAACATTTCAACATAGAGCCTTCAAAGACTTCAAACAAGTAAGTTCAGATATGCAAGACCTATTTTATTGTATATTAAGAAAGTAACATCAACAGAAAATTTGAGGTTAAACTCTATTCACAATATATGAAACATCTGTATTTCATTTAAACCTTTAACTTCAAAGCATTCTGATATTGAAAAATATGTAATAAACAATATAAACACAATAAAACACATTAAAATATTTAAATTGCATTTAATAACAGAAGTTTGTGGTTGTTAGGAAAATGATTAGCATTTGTGATAATAGGGCTCACATTTAATTGTTAATTTGTTAATGAGTCCGAAATTACACAGAAACATTAAAAAGTACAAAATCAAATCATGCATTTCAGAATAAATCTTAGAATTTAAAATGTATTCATTGTATTAACATGTGTTTGAGATAAAGGGAAACAAAATAAAGAACATCAGATATTATAAGCCTAAGCAGTTTATCTCTGTGCTTTTAATACTGAATAAGAATTTTAAAAACATAATGAATTCAGTGCATTTGGACAATCTCACTTTCTGCAGCAATCAATAGGAAACATTGGAGTAATACAGTGTGCAGCTGTTTATCTTCTCCCATAGTCCAGCAGCTCCACTGGTTCCAGATTTGTGTTCTGTGTTTAGTGCCTCTACACTGTGAATCACAATCCATCATGACTTTCAGCTGTACTTCAGTGTTTAAAATTTCAGCTTTTCATACAGATGAGTAATGAGGGGCTGGACTGAACAAGCAGGCTCAGGGGAAAATTACTTGGAAGGGCTAAATAAATGAGCTACGCCTGTACGTTCATTAAAATTTCATTTAAGATAGTGCATGTTGAGGGGAAAGTTTTCCGTTTGAGAAAATACCACAGGTACGCTTTTCACAGCATGAAAACATTCTATTTGGTGACACAAACAGATTCCGCATTATGATAAGAATCTACCTGTAAAGGTTTACATGCGAGCCAGCACTCCCAGTTCGTTGCATGCTAGGAGAAAAAAACTCCTTCTTCTTCTTTGTCCAGGACCTATTTTAAAGAGAGGATTGGCTAATCAAAGTACATCTCATTTCTATAAAAATAAAGCAGAAGCTCTACAAGGGCTTAGGGATATGAACAAGTTAAGCAGCAAATCTATGTATATGAAAATCTGAGTATCTAAAAACAGCCATATGTGTAAGACACTGAAAAGTCTTCTTACTTGTCACTGGTAAATATTTTTTTATTATGTTTATCCTAGTTCATCTGTGTTTTTTATTTTCCTTTGAGACATT
The DNA here is from genome assembly GCF_059453375.1 of Lepisosteus platostomus. NCBI lineage: Eukaryota > Metazoa > Chordata > Actinopteri > Semionotiformes > Lepisosteidae > Lepisosteus > Lepisosteus platostomus. Next base: position 24,876,456 of record NC_142621.1, on the reverse strand, counting down.
TACTGACCTTTACTGCTAAATAACCTTAAAACATGTACTGTCAGTTCCTCACGGGGATCCTTGAACTCATTGCTTTACAAGACAAATTTTCTGACATCAGTCTGTTTTTTTTTCTTAAGGGCTTAACTTTCTAATACCATACACCTGGGGAATACAATGCTGTCTTGAAGTCATTATTTTATCCTTATGTTATAGTTCTGACACATCCAACACAAAACCTGCTTTGAAACATTGAATTGTATTAAAAGTATTAGATATGTTTTATGCCTTACATGTCAGAAATAGAAAAAAGTACTGTAGCTAATATATGGTTCTGAAATGGAGTAAATGTAGGAGATAACTGGTAATTTATATCACAAATTAACAAAAAAATGATATCACAAAATGATATTTGTGATATCAAAAAAATATCACAAATATCCATGGGCGGTGTGTGCAATACATTTTTTCTTGGGTAATATATTAAATTTTGACAAACTTTACCTGGCCCTAGAAAACTTTACTTTTATTGATGTTTCCATTCCCCATGCTTTAGACACAGCATTTGTATCCAGGTCAACTCATCAATATATTTTTGAAGACAGTGTGTTTTGCTCATGGCTCTTCTATGAATCAGAATAAAACAACCTTATGAGGGACACCAACAGGGTTTTTCTTTTTTCAATTTGAAACATTTGAAGCTGTGTGTGTGGGTGCTCTGCATGGCTTTTATTCAAAAACATTATTAAAGTCCGAAAATACTTAAAGAAAGATTTTGTTTTTGTCAGATCACAAAGACACCCCCACAGAGAAAATGGCAGTTAAATTCTCCCTCACCTAAACCTGCCTCAAAATTGAAGTATTGTGATGAAGATTATCCCACCCCATGGTGCCTTGATCCCTTGTTATTGCCATCCAATAACTAAGCAGTCACGATGTGTCCAGACGTGACACCTACACAATGCAGGCAACCCAGAGAGATGGGCAGGATTTTCAAAGCTCACTGCTGTGCGTGCGATTCGCATTGGGGAATAAAGGATATGAGTGCTGAGCTTACAATGACTGCTTGGGTGTCATAAGTATATCAGGCTAAAGTGTGACCACTCGTCGCGTTGTGACAAAACATTCATCCGTCCATTTTCTAAACTGTTCTATCCATTAATGGGTCGCGTGGGAGCCAGAGCCAATCCCTGTAAGCATTGAGCGCAAAGCAGGGTACCCTACACAATGCCAGTCCATTGCACCACACACACACATACTGTACAAACACAGAAACACACTCACACCAGGGCCAATTTTACAGAAGCCAATTTAACCTTCCAGCATGTCTTTGGACTGTGGAAGGAAACTGGAGCACCAGGAGGAAACCCACATGAACATGGGGAGAACTCCACAAAGACAGCATCCCAGGAATCGAATCCAGGAGCCCAGTGCAGAGGGGCAGTAGTGCTTACCACTGCGCCACCGTGCTGCTACGTGATAAAATATCATCCAGCTGGAGTTTCACATATGGGGACCAGGATACTTAAATACTTGGATCCTTTTGAAGAGATTCCCAATTACCATGGAAAAAGTGGCCAAAAGGCCTGAGTGTACAAAACCTCCAAGCCAAAGTGAAATACTATTCATAAATTAATGTGGAGTCCAAAATAAACTTGCTGTGGCATAGCTATTTCCATATTAATTAACGCCAAATATGACTGATTACTATGGCCTCTAAGGTCTAATTTGCCACAAAAATTCCCTTGAAAGTTACTTGCTGTTGTATTTCTGCAGTACCAGATGGTAACTTTTACTCACGCACATCTACCTTGTACTGAAAATATTGTAACATCAGCCTTCCTGGGTGAAAAAAAAAGCGCTAGCTGAAAATTTAGCTACAAACCTTGCAGAACAGTTAGTTTCATAGCACAAAGGGAGGCAAATGTGGAACATTCCAAACAGGAAGCAGCAACTAAATATTCATACATACATTAAATTTTTATTATCAGATTCCATAAATCTGATGAAAAAAAGTTTGCCTTTTCTTGCAGTCAATTACATAGCTCTTATTTTAAGAATAATTTATCAGCTGCTTTTCTAGCCTGAAGCTGCATTTCCATCTTCGGAGATAAATTAGTGTCTCCTCAGTGTCTGAAATGTGGGGATGTTTACCTGCTTCATCACGGCTACTTTTATCCACAAATTAGTTTACCAGCAGGACGCCGAAGTAAAGGAGTGGGTTTCACGTAGACATATACAGACACATACTTAATGGTCAGTTTCCTGATCCTGTTATTTCACGTGTAAATCGCAAGATATTCTTGACCTTTAATTTTACTTTCCAAGTGAGCTCTTTTTCAATTTGTATTTTTCAATATAATGGATGTGGACCACTGGGAACGAGGGGGGTCAAGCCCTTTGTAAATTGTCTTAATATCTGGACTCATTGATTTCTGCAATGTCACCTTTGTCTATTTCTTCAAACGATTTCAAACTCCTACACTTGGTTAAAGGCATATAAAGTACATTTTTTTTACTATACATACAGTGTATATACTAATACGAAATCATGTGTTAATGTTTTCTTCTTTATGCAGTATTCCTCCAACTACTGCCTGGGGAAGAATGAGGACTTGCAAACTCAGAGACAGTCCCTGGTTTTCACACTGTGGGCCTGAGAGGAGAGTCAGCTTGGCATGGCTTTCGCTGATAGTACTTCAAGATAACAGACACTAGCTGCAGCGGTCACTCTGCTGCATTGCCAAGCAACGATGCGTTTGCAGACTCCAGCTGCCCAGTCCTGGTGGTGATCGACCAGTTGTGCCAAAACCTGATCACCGTATTAGTAATTTACGTAGCCTTGACATAGAATGATAAACATCTGAGACACTTGGTAACCTCTAGTTTAAAAGTCTCACATTCATAATTACATAAGGGCAGAATGTTCTTTCCATAGGTACATCAAGGTACAAAAACGCCATTGATCAGTACTCCATCCATTATCATTAGATGGATTATACCTGTTAAGGGTTACTACAACCTGCAGGCCAACTAAGATGTAGAGTTTAGCACCTGTGACTAGTGGTAAACACCTTGGTGAAGATGTTAGTCCATGGCAGAGTGCACACACTTACACAGACATAATATAGCGTCACCTGACCTAATACTTAAGGCAAAAAGCAAAAACAGTGAGAAATGCCAACACGGGTAGTGCCCCAGTAGGGAAGGGAACCTAGGAAAAAAGGATCTAGGACCTGTGAGGTAGTGGTGCTAATCACAATGCCACTTTGCAGCACTGGATCAGTACTAACTCTTTTACAACATCAGAAGAAATAATAAGTGTATCTTAATTAAACCTCAGGCACCAATTTCATTCTTGATTTATATTAATGAAACAAAATCAGTCTCTCACAGAGTGGCTAAAAACACATTGTTTTTATTTAATCCATGCTTTCATTATTTATCTCAGATTACAGGAAGTCATGCCTGCAAAGAAGACACTTCACAGAGGGATATGTGATTAAAATGACAGATCTCAGGACGAAATACAAAAATAAGCCCTTCTTCTTACATTTAAATAAACGATGATTCTTTATATTAATCTGAAAGTGTCAATGTGCATTAAAACACCACCATGTTTTAGTGGTAAACGTCTTATACTGTGTGCTTCCTATTCCTGTGTTCTTGATAAAAAGAGAGAGCAAAACAATCAACACTGTTGTTCTTTTACCTTTGTTACAGTTTGTTTTTTAAATATAATCAAGATTATATAAGGGGAGTCAATAATAAGTTGAATAACAGGAAATTCTCTTCAGATTGACTGAAATAATAATTTCATTATTATTTTCTTTTCACTACTACTTTTGGACACCTGACACAGTGAATTGTAAGGATAATGCTGCATGCCCTTTAATTTCGACTTGATTTGTATTCAGCAGCACAACCCCTGTCCCCTGTTCTCCAAGTCTCAACGAAAAGAGTGAACCAAATGTAAATGTTTTTCTAAAAAAAAAGTATAACTTCACTCTTAGTAGAGGCATAATAGAAATAACTCAAAGATATAATTAAAAAATGCTGTGCCTCTAAGCCTTAAATATTGATAGTTTCTTTGTGCCACATTCTTAACAGCGCTTCACTAGGAAGGAGAGCACATACATAATTTGCTTTCCTTCCATCCCTTGTGGACAAAGCTCCATTGTCAGTTTACCTTGCCCCAGGTAATTCAAGGAAAGGCTATTGGCGTTCTTTCCGCAAAGACATGTGGGTCTGTTTATCTCCTAATTGATTCTCAGAGGAAGCCCAAGATTGACAGTGTCAGTCTTACATTGCCATAAAAACCTGTTTCATAAGCAAACCATGCATCACACATTAATAATACATAATAGGACTCATTCTTAATAAGCACTCGCCTGCCACAAAATTAATACTAAGGGCAGTCAGATATGTCAAGGAGGATTTCTTATCCTAATGATAATTTGAACGATCTTTAGCATTCTGACTATTAACACAGAGTGATAAAGTTCTTCCCTACAATGACACAAATGAGGTAGCTGCTGAAGTGAACTGGTCTGCTTTGAAGCTTTGTGAGAAAATGGAGGGGCAGCAGAGGAAGGCAGGCATCTGGGGTCAGTACAGAGGGTGCTTTCAGGAGGGGGACATCCAAAGTGCAGGGAAGAAGAAGAAACTCTGAGGAAAAAAGGTTACGCTCATCACCTTTTTTCGAGGCACTGCTACCGATTATCAGTTCAGCCCACCCCTCCACCCTCTCACATTGTTATTTTTTTCTATCTTATGTAGAATTCTCAATATGGCTCTGAGTGCCTTTCAGTGGTCTTCAGAAAACGTTGTCAGATTTAGAATTGCAAATATCTCATTCCAGACTAATGTCAAAAGGACTCGTTTTGACAGGAAAGCAAAAATGTGAAATGTTCGCTCGGATTTTGTGTAATGAATATATTTTACCTCAAGCATTTTTTTACTCCTGCAAAGATCTACTTTTATCACAATACTGCATACCAAAAAATCTAACCAAATCTGGATTATTGTTCTGGCAAACTAAGTAAAAAATTAAAAAGATTATGATGGCCTTTTATGTGTCACAAAGAATTATTGGCTACAAATAGTTCAAGGTCAGTAGGACTGCATTGTGCCTTGAATGAAAAGGAACCATTTTAGTTAAAGTACCAGGACCAGTTATACGGTTCAAGGACTCTCCAAAATATAAACATGTATCAATAAATGTTTATTAAGGGAAGATCAAACTGACTGACACAACTATGACATAGTGTGCAGGTGAGAAAAGTCACTGAAGTTCATTTTTTTCCTGTAAGAACAGTCTACTTCCAGGATAGCTTTCTGGTACATTTGTGCCTGAAATATATAGATCATTACAGTTAAAAGACAATGGTGCTTTGGGAAAGAAACATTGAACACTACATTTAGTTCAAGTGATCCGTATATTCTGGCTTAATACACAGTGCTGGTACTTTGTTAAATGTATACGTCAGCAGGACAGTAGCTGGAGTCAAACATTTTAAGAATTGATGTAGCTGTAATTTCTTTTAATCACTGAAGGAGACATAGCTTCATTCTGATCGATGTCTTAGTCTAAGTCACATGCTGATCACAACGGTTTGGGACCATGACTTAAGGCCAGTGATTATGTTACAATGATTGTGTTAAATCCCATTGTTCTCACTTGTCAAGGCCCATTTTCATGATTCACCTGGAGACTTTTATCACACGCTGCTCTGAAACACGAGATACGGGATTTAGAAAAGATCATCAAGTGGGTCTTTGTTGAACTGCTTCTTAATGTCCCTTCTCAGGTTGTACCTTACTCTTCTTTTTAACCTCAGATATAGTGTTCACAGGAATGTAGGACAGGGTTTTGTCTGTACACACAAAGCGATAGTGCCTGTTTAGGTGTTTTTCAGTATTGACAATTCTATTATCCTCCTCATGGAGTCTCAGAAATGTTGGCTACCAGACTTATTTTAGCAGCCTTCTATGGATAACGTTCCAGATAAGGGATAAAGAATAATTAAGTCTATACTATAAAGAACATACAAACACACTATGCATGGTGTGTGTCAAAATGTTTACTTCTTACCAAGAACTTTCTTTGAGCATTAGTTACATATTCCTATCTGAGTACTGTATGTGAATTGATGGAAGAGTTTTAGAAATTACACTTTGTGACCATTGGAAATTACAGACTCTCAAGGGGAAAAACATTTCTTGACTGCATTCTGTCTCATAAAGCTCATTGGATTTCACACCATGAAAGATGATTTACATATGCCTTTATCTTGCATAATTAAGTTTTCTGTGACCTGTGGCAGATTCTTTTGGTATTTCTCTCTACCTTGGTATGCCACGGTACACATATTCTTTGCCTTTTTAATAGACCTGCATACCACCATATCACTAACAGCTGGGCTTGGATGACTGCCCCAATCTTTCCCCAGAAAAGTATTTAGTGAATTTTCTGTTGAAACATTTCAAAATGTCATTCCCCAGAGCCCCTGATGGAAGAAAGAGTGCTCTCATACACAGTCGAAGCATATTCAAATAAGTTCACTAACCCACTTCCACAGGTCTCGCTGGAGAATAGCTCAGTTCCTGCTAAACACCGGAGAACAATTAGAGTGAGTGTCAGTGGAGAAACTCAGAGCTGTAATAAAGGGAACACCTGGCATTCTGCAATGCCCTCAATATAAATAAAGCCCCTACAGCAAGACAAGAACACATGCCCATTAGATGCTACATTAGAACACCAGTCATAGCTCTTTGGGGTATAGAATCGAACTGAACATCACTTCATCTCAATCCCCTTTTTAATTTAATAACAGGTACAGATTTTTGTTTTATCAGCAGATTTTCTGACATTCCTGAAACAATAAGCATATGTCTTGCATGAACTTCTGGCTAGGTTTGGTTGAATATTATTTTGGGGAACAGGAAAAAATGTAAGTGTGCTATTCTAGGCTGGTCGTTGAACTGGTTTAAATTTAGCTTTATCCTCTGTAGACAGCTGAAGCAGCTACAACTGTTTCATTATTTCTGTAGTCTGAAAAATTTTATGTTTTATGAAATACTAATACGTTAGGTTTCTGTACACAACACACATGCTGTATCTTAAATGCACCTTAACAATGAATGGACACAAACATACTGTACAGACACACTAGGTCGTGTCTTGATTTGAAAAAATTGACTCCATTTTGTTACATTGCCCAAGGGCATCATTGAAATCCTTCAAAAATCTTTGAACCCCTTTCGTCCATCTGCTTTCGTTATTTATTTTGTGTGACTAATGGTTCTTCAGAAGCAAACCCAACCTATGATACAGTGTTTGTCAGTGACCAAGTCATTTCATCCTTGTTTTAGTGTCAGGACTTTATACTTTATGGGTACAATATTTTAGAGATGGCAGAGGTAGCCAAGATCTTTCCTACATTACGTATTTCCACAATGTAAGCTTGTGTAGTGCCATTATACAATCAAATATTAAACACAGAGGAAAAGATCTCCCAGCTTTGTTATTGCCAAAGCCTTTTTAACTAAGCTCATACCTGACTTCAAACAAGCACACAAACAAAAGCTTACATAATACCTGAAGAAATGTAGTCTTGTAAATCTTGTTTTGATATTGGAGGCTAGTCCCACAGCAGTTCAGATGGGGTGGAAAATGGGAAGCAATTTTCCCCGACTGTAAATAAACCACTTCCAATCTCTTGTGCTGCATAACCAGCAGCTTTACAGCTAAACAAACAAAACCCTCCAGAGCATAAGAAAGGTTACAAACAAGAGGAAGAATTTCAACCCATTGTGCTTGTTTGGTTGCTAGTCGCTTAATGATCCTACGATCTCATTCAGGTGTTTCTTGAAGGAGCCAAGGGAATCTTCTTCAACTGTATGGCTTGATAGATGGTTTCAGACACCCACAACCTTTCGTGTTTCCATACATAAATACATTCTGCCTAACTTTCATTTGTACCCTTGAGTACTTGCCTCACTGCCTTAGGTTCAATTTGTCAGTACCTTTTGGGACTGAGGAGAATCAGTTCCTTTAACCTGTCTGAGAAAGACATGCCTTTTACTGTACATGCTTCACTCTTTGAGCTCTATCCAGGTAGGTTATTCCCCTTTTGTAATGATGTGACCAGAAGTATAAACAATATGCTTCTTAGTAATACAATATTAATTATTGCATATACAGACACAAACACTGTAAACAAAAATACATGCACTTTTACTATATTTCTGAATATATTGTTATTGTCTATGGCTCCTCCTCTTGGTATTTGGCATGTGTGACAGAGGAGCCTGTCACGAGGTACAGATAGTACAGAAAATACAACATTTATACAACTTCCATTGAGCGGTTGTTAGATACGTTCCTGAGGGTACACACTCAGGGCTTGACTAGTAACTGCTATAACTTAATTTCATATACATTCACGTACATAAACATACCTATATTCATATACAGTCATATACTTAAACACAGGTATGAGTGAGTACTGTGGTGTGAATGGAGAGCACTCTCAAAATGGATGATACTCACTGTTTGTTTGGTGTCGGTACTTCTGGGGTGGGTCAGCCTACGTTGGCCTCAGAAGGCCAAACCTAACCCCACTTCTCAAGGTTTATTTAAGGAAATGGGGAAAAACCACTTTTAATTAGAGAAATGGTTTGTTCCAGAGGGGGAGGGGCATATAAGCTATTTTAGCTGGCTCCTCATTTGGTGTTTACGTAGTGTCATATTGAAAGAAAGAAAGAAAGAAAGAAAGAAAGAAAGAAAGAAAGAAAGAAAGAAAGAAAGAAAGAAAGAAAGAAAGAAAGAAAGAAAGAAAGAAAGAAAGAAAGAAAGAAAGAAAGAAAGAAAGAAAGAAAGAGCACTAGTTTTGCTTGGGTGCTTTTGCTCATTAAAGTTTTAACAATTATAATTCAGAATTAAACGTTGAACAAGCAATTGCATGAAACTGATATTTTCATGATCTTTCTGAAGCTAAGAACATATTTTTAGAACTTCAAGGGCATTTCAGAATCACATGATTCACACAATATATAAAATAGCAATTAATAAATGTTAAGAATCACGCATGCAGTAACACAATTTACCAAATATTTAGGCAGAATTGTAAGGCAATGAGATTGTACTGTATGCACAGATATCCTGTTCATGTACAATATATGCAAGAGAAATCTGGCATTCTTCCTTTTACAATGCCATGGAAAATCTATTATAATAAAGTGATCATAAGAAAAATAGAAGGAGAAAAATGGCACCACATCTGTTTTGATCCTTCTGGGATTCGGCACTGATTCTAAAACTTTTCTTGGTATGTCTGGCACAGTCAGTCTCTCTTGACCTGACACATTTAGTGTTTGAGTGACCCCTGAATCACAGTCCTTACCATTTTACTGGTTTTGTTTTGCCTTAAGCTCTCAAGGGCTTAGTTGTGCTTAGGCAAGAAAGCAAATTAGTAGTTTGCAATCTCAAGATGCTAATTCTGTCATTCCGAGGGGGTGAAGCTGCATGGTAGAACTATCTTTTTCACACCAGTTCCCTGCAATGTGAAGTCATTAACTTGACAGCTTGAAAAATGAATATGATAAACTGCCTCACTTTACTCACAAAAAAAACATACTCGGATTTCTTCAAAGTTTGAGCAAAATTCTTTGCAAACTCTTTATTAGTAGGTTCAGCTGTATATTATATTTTTGTAGATTTTTTAGATTTATTTAAACATGATTTTGCGGTGCAAAAATACCATGACCCCTTGTATCTTCCTGGCAGCTATACAATAAAAAGTATAAACTATAATTATGAGCTTAGAAATATCACTGCCACCCAGGAACTGCGCATATTCATGAATTTATGAAAAATACACAG